>NC_141874.1:744769554-744949325 GCF_056163025.1 Triticum urartu
AACCTAACGTGCCCTGGACTCCGATGGATGGATTGAGATTCCATATATCGTCCCGCGTCATGTGTGCGAATACGTGAACGAAGAGCAACGCATAAAGAGAAGATGCCTCCTGTCCTGCCCACAGGCAAAGGCAGCCAGCTCCCACAAAGCCTAAGGGCCAAAGACGTTGAGCAACTGGAAAGAATCTGAGGTGTTGCGCGCATACCAAAACCATTCTCGATCGTCGGTCTGCATCATCATCTTGATCTGTCCAACACCATGATACAAAACTAAGGTCTAGAACATCTGCATCATCTTGGTCCGTAGGCCCTTCTCAAGGAGGAGGAAGGCTCGCTGATTGGGAGGACCAAGTCAGCGCGCGACAGGGCGGAAACAAGGTATGCAACTTTCAGGGAAACTATAATTTGTTGCTTGTAGCAATCGTAACTACGTACTGTACCTTATAGTACCTGTCATGAAAGCGGAGAGGCAAAACACAATGCTTTGGATACAGCCACTATTTTCTGTTGCCTTGCCCTGCCATCAATCAACTATGTAGAAGCACTACTACTTTTGTTTGGAACTGAAGAAATCACAAGCCATGATCTAGTTTTCATATCATCTGCCCTTTTGGAGCAGTGTCCAAATTATGTAGAGATTAACCAATAAACTCAACCAGAATTGGCGGATCTCTACGGGCATCTGCTCTAGTATATGTATACTTCCTCTGTCCCAAAATAAGCGTGGTGCCTTTAGTTCAAATTTGTATGGCTAGATTTTAACTGATCAATACATGTACAACTAGTTGTATGTAGCAGAGTATGCTAATCTACACACATGCATGGTTGGATACGCAAAAAAGATCACAGGACAACTACATTTCTAATTTCTAGTCTAATTCAAGTGCAAAACATAAGAAGAGATAATAATGTTCAAAACCTAATCTACTACTCCCTCCGATCCAAAATAAGTGTCGTTTGAACTAAAACATGAAACTTATTTTGGATCTGAGGGAGTAGTAAATTAAGCTCAAGGCCATACTTCCTACTTTCATGGTAGTAAAACCTTGAAAGGTTCAGACCGATATGAGACATATAAAAGTGTTCACAAATTCGAATATTTATGAGAAGAACATGAACACTTGACTGTTTATTCTATTTACTTTAAGCGTCTGATCCACATGGTTATATGTTGATCACATTCATTATTGATTATTCTTTCAAAAATGCTAGGAATTACCATGTAAATGTACCATAACCAATAAACTTTTGACTTGATCTATCTATAATTATAGAATATAAAGAGGTACACTAGCCAGATAATCCCTTGTCGCCGATCTAAGCCATATGTCCTGAATCCACCTTGTGCGTCCTCGATCATGTCGATGCTAGCCCCGGTGTGCTCCAGATCTGTGGCGTGAGGCGATGTGTGTGCGGCAACATGAGGCGATGAATGTGCAATGACTTGAGGTAGCGGCGTAGGTTCTGAAGCAGCAGCGACATTAAGAATAATTTTTGATGGTATTATCCTACCATACCGGAGATTCCTCCTCCTAGGTATGATGGCCGGAAGGTGTTTTGTTGACACATGCAAGGACAGGTGAGCAAGAGGAGGCTTGTAGTGGTGTTTTCTGATAAAGATCTGCCACCGGTGGCCACCTGGGAGAAAAGTGTGGGACTGCCGAAGCGTCCTGAATTGCGGATTTGGGAGGTGCTGGTGACCTTCCCCCCTCATCAATGGCTTCATCGTGTGTGTGAGGACAAGCTTTCATCGTTTGGCACCTATTGGCGAGCTACTCTTATCGCGGCTCGATTGCCTGCTTGTGCGGCATGGCCATCCCTTGCATGGAATATCATGTCATGACCGTGCCTGTATGTAGCTGGTGGAATCACGGAAAGTGGAGGCGATAACCCATGAGGACTTCGATTCGGTGGCGCTTCTCGAGTATATCCGATCTTGAATTCTAGGGTGAAAACCCTAGGTCTGACCCTAGTTGGTCATACATGGCAATGCTGGCGCTTTGCGTCGTTACCTTGTTGAGTGCTTTGCCTGGGTTTTTTTTTGACCTAATCTTAAGGGTGAAAGCCCACAATCTAGCCTCAGATAGTTGGATCCAATGTCATTCCCTTCCTGGAGGTGTTGTTTTTGGAGAAGCTTACTCGTAGGCAATGTGTAATCATGATATGGTTGGTGTCGACCATCGTTGTTGCATCTCGTTGATCGCTTCGGGTTTTTCCTCGCCTAGGCACAACTTTGGTCTTGTATAACTTTGTTATTTGTCGGCATGATGCTTTTCGTGTGTGCATTATGTTGGATATGTGCATCCTAGCCAGGGAGAAGCCAAGTGGTTGCTCAATATGTTTGCATGCCTTTGATGAAAAACGTCCTTTGTCAGAAAGAAAGAAAAAAAGATAAACGGCGAAAAAAAATCGGTTGTTGGTATGGAAACCATCACTTTAATTTATTGTTGTTTGTCTATCACAACAATTAGATATAAGCTAATTTTAATATAAATGAGAAAAGACAAACAAATGGGTCGTTTATTCTGCTTACATTAACAGTCTGGTCCACATGATTCTATGCTCATCACACTGATTATTCTTTTTAAAAAGCTAGAAATTACTAAGTAAACCACAATGTAGGAATTTTGATTTGATCTACCTATTGTATTCTAACAGAACAATATAGATAATTAAAGAGGCACACTAGCCAGCAAAGGGGCAACATATTTGGTGGTTGATCTGGTCTATGTATTATATACTAAAAGATTAATCCAGAGAAAATAAAGAGATACACTAGTGGAAATGGGCCAAAAAAATTAGTCGTTGGTAAGGTGAACGGTCATTTATTTGTATATCAAATAATTAGACATACACAAATCTAAATATTAATAAGAAAACACACACACACACACACACACACACACACACACACTTTTTGTTTATTTAAATGTATGGACCACGTGGTTATATGCTCATCATATTGAAATCGCCATGTAAATAGACCATAACGTAGGAATGTTTGACTTGATCCTTCTGGTTATATACTAATTTTGTACGGTAAACCATCACTTTTTCTTATTGTTGGTCGTATGTCACAACAATTAGATATACACACATTTTAATATCAATGAGAGAAACACAAACATCAGGTTCTTTATTCTGCTTACTTTAAGTGTGGTCCATGTGGTTATATGCTCATCACATTGATTATCTTTTAAAAAGTACTCCCTCCATTTCAAAATATATGGTATATAGTTTTTTCAGAAGTCAAACTGCATGCTTGACCAAGTTTTTTGAAAAAAATATCACTATCTACAATGCAAAATTTGTATCATTGATCCATCATGAAAAGTATTTTCATATTTGATATTTTATTTATTAAGCATTGCATATGTTGAAATTTTACTCTATACTCTTGGTCAAACATACAAACAAATGTTTGACTTTCACCTTATTTCCAAATAAAGAACAACATAGAGAATTTTGATTATATCTACCTACTATATACTAAAAGAACAACTTGGATTGACCAGCCTGGACTTTTTTGACCCCCACATAGGACTAGGTGGGATCCCGGATTCCCGGGTATGCTTAATTATGACCACAACAAGATCAACAATTGAAGTAATTAAGGACTAGATTTTTCTTCTTTTTCTTTTGCGAGTGAAGGTCTAGATTTTCATGAAGATGATGTCGCTAAAATCTGTAGGGATTCAATCATATGTGTAGTCCTGCTCAAGGTGCGTAGCCTCCTTTACATAAGCGCTTGATAGCATGTCCTCGTCCAATTTTATCTACACGCCGAGTCTTATCTGAAACCTTCCAAGAGTAGGTGTTCCGTTGTATACACGTAAGTTTATATCTTCTAAAACACGTGAAGGCCCGCAACTACCTATAGTATCTTTTTTTTTAACACAAGCGTAGACGTAAACGCTCATACATATTCATATACACCCATCCTATAAAGGCACGCGCATGCACATCCTACCAAAGACTAAGCCGACACATCATTTTAAGATTGACAAAGTCGTCAGAGACGTCTTCATAGTCAAGGGAAACGTCTCATCCCACTGAACACACATCGCCGAAAGGCCTAAAATAAATCCTGGAACATGCGATCACCAGTGTCAAGTCTAAGACCTGGTGGATTGTTTTCACCAAAAGGAACCGAATAACCATCTGCACTATCTGGTAGTCATGGAACATACCCATGATTTAGTATATATATGACAGGCTGATTGTTCAGAATGCATTTAGAAAAATAAATAAAGATTCTACGTCTAACTATGTACTCACAAGCTTTCCTTTCATCTGGAAATTAAAAGATCTCATAAATGCCAATAAAAAGTAATCTGATAAGCACCAGAGCAATAATTCAGAAGCAAGTGAAGTCTGATCATGGCTTGTATTTTCAAGGGTGATCATTGCATCATGGGTAATGTGGAGCAACATTTGGAAAATGCAACGCCAACAACCTTGTTGCATTATCAGTTGAGTGATATGTGGAGGAGTCCTAGGGGTACAGTACTTCGTATCGAGGGATTGGCACTGGTGGCAATTACGTGCTCCTTCTTCCTTGTTGCCTTTGGGTCCTGTCGCCGCTGGTCCAATAGTTGGATTATCCAAAAGGGTTTCTTGGCTGCACAAGTGTTATCTTTGTCCCTTGGGACTTATAGCATTGGCCTAATGCAGTCTTCGCTGGTGAAGAGCGAGATGTATCCTATATGGGCTGTGTCCTTACTCACATTGTTCGGCTGCGTCGACCCAATCACCACCTACATCGGCCTTGAATACAAGGGCCCACTCTTGAAGATTATATTTCAGCTTTGCCTCTACTGTGGATATGTCCTGCTGATGAGTGTCTCAACCATCTCCGGTGTTGTTGGTAAATTAGCCATTGGTGTGTTATCTGTCATCACCTTCATCAAGGGCTTTCATATGTCATTGGCGCTTGTCCAGCCAAGCAGAGCGCGGGACAAGTTAGCAGAGTTTCACGGTACAGCCCCCATAAAAGTAGTAAGAAAGTTTAATGGTACAGAAATCGGTACTTTAGCAGGTGACAGTGGGGAACTTCAGGTCCATTTACCAGTTTACCACGTAATACAGATAAAAGAGAGACGTGGAAGGAAAGAGTATATTACTACTAGCATGGCTGATATACATTCAAGCTGCAAAGAAATGATGGGTAATAAGCTACAGTTGAAAGAGGTCACTGCCAACGGCATTGAAGATGTGTGCCTTGGCTACTCTTTGTCTCATTTGTTACAACGGCGTTTCCTTGGGTTGGACACCCCTAGGGAAATGGAGTTAAAAATTGAGGAATTTGAACATTTTGCAGGGATTGGTCGGGCCATCGACTATAAAAGGATCTTGAACGCGATTGAGGTTGAGTTGGCTTTTCTGTACGAGGTCTTTTTCACCAGCAATGAGTTCCTTCACTACCATGAAGCAAGAGACTGTAGTTTCTGGGCATTCGCTTCATTCGTTGGGATATGTTTTGTTGGGGTAGCGACTGCCATTCCTGGGGCAATGTCAAGCCACCACCATATTACAGGCTCTAACAGTCCTGGTGCTAGCACTATTGTTGTTAATACCAGAACAGCTGACCTCACCATCACTCTTGTCATATTGGTGTCTCTGGCTCTGCTGCAATTGGTGCAGTTGATGCGGTGCTGGACGTCAAATTGGGCGCTAGTTGCCTTTGCCTGCGAGTACGCCCGGGAAGAAAATGAGTACGCCATGAAGCAATACAAGCAAGCGCGGGAGCAAGCAGCGGCAACCGCAGATCCAGAAAGCTGGGGGCAAATCAGCTCCAACTCTCAAGAGAAGCAAATCAGCTGGTGGGTGAGATTGAAAGCATTCGTGGTTACCAGGATGAATTGGTTTGACAAGTACCTCTGGCAAGATAAGCTCGGGCAATATTCATTAGTTGATGAGGCAACCAGCCGCAAGAGAAAATGCGGACTATGTACATCGGATGGCTGGCTTGCAGTACCCTGTGGTGACTTGGTTCTGTGGTTTTGCTGGACATGGCCTGGCTTGCGTCAGATGTTTGGATTGCAGTACATTGGACAGGTGATCCGGGAATTGTGGGCCTGCGATACCAGCACAACCGTCAGGCTGCACCACGATGTGAAGGCATCCATCGCCGATTTCCTGGGCAAGATCAAGAGCAGAAGAATAGGGGTGGAGTGGTCATCCTTGTTTGTGGCCAATGGACTAGACTTATCCTGCCTTCCCTATACCACTATCCCTCTCCAGCTGCGTGGTGTTACCAAGTCGGACGCCTATGCATTCTCGCACCGTGTCATTGTTTGGCATATCGCGACTTGCTGCTGCGAGGAAGCAGAGCCGCAGGAAGGAAGCACCGGAGGAGGCGGCTGCGGCGGCAGTAGTGACGACACTAGAGAGAGGAATCGGCGCGTGGCAATGGCACTGTCCAGGTATTGCGCCTATCTGGTGGTGTCTGCGCCGGAGTTGCTCCCTGGGCCATCCATGGAAACAAAGCGCGCGCACAAGGACGTTATGTTCAATTTAACTCACTTCGGGTTTAAGTCACTACGGGGAGTGGTGCGACTGGATCCATTTCAAGGACGCTATGTTCCACGTGAAGACGACGCCCTTGAGATGGGTGTGTATTGGGGCATGCGGCTTCTCAACGAATGTCCTCCGCCTCCGGGATGCACGCCGCGCCGCCGCTCTGATGACCATTGGGAGATGCTGGCCCTCCTATGGGTCCAGACGTTGCTCTACGCCGCGCCGTATGGCGACATGCAGAGGCACATGCAGCATCTCTCGCAGGGTGGCGAGTTCATCACCCATCTCTGGGCCCTGCTCTACCACATCGGGATCGACAGGTGGGATGGGGAACCAGCCCAAGCTGCCGCAGGGGAGACGAGGGAAGGTGCACAAGCCCAAGGAGATACGAGCGAAGCAGAAATTGAAGTCCTCAATTAGCTTCTTGGATGGATGAGCCAGGGGGCCTCTGGATTACGTACTCTACTCGGCTGCTTTTCTTCTCACTACTTCTTTCTTAAACTTTTTTAATCGTAGAGTATGTATTTATGCATCTTTACTGTGTGTATTGATCCAAAACACATCTTGATTGCTTCAGCATATATATGTATATGTACCATTACCAATAATTAATGTACTTACTTGATAATATATGCAACCTTTGTTTTCTTCAGTTTATTTACTGAAAATGAAAATGCATGCACGTATAATATTGTTTCTTCTCAATACAGTACTATTATGAAACTAGGTAATTGCCCGTGCGTGACTACGGGTGACTTCGTAAATTTCAAGATAATATACAGGCTCAGTCTTTTGAAGGTGCTGATAGGGGTAGGATGTGCATGTGTGCGTTCATAGGGATGAGTGTATGCGTGTGTATATGAGCGCTTGCGTCTGCACCATGTTAAAAAAATATTTGCCCGTGCGTTGCTACGGGTGCAAAAATACTTTGGTTGTTACACACTAATTGTCCAACGTGTACCTTCAGAATCCGCACGCATAAATCATGCTTCAATTTTTCAGGACAATATTGTAGACTTTTTTTCTTTTTTTTTCTCAAATATGCACGAGCGTGCATATTATATATTAAAGAAAAAAAAGGCAAAGATTGTCTCCATCATAGTTTACAAGAGTTCCGTTACACTTTACCCTTCCCTATGCGCCCATCTTTCTAAACTACCAAAGAAGGGTTCAACGTCCTCTTTGAACTTGCCGGCTATCGGCCATATCCTCCCTTCAGACTTCACCCTATCAAGAAGCACATCCATCGAAGGGGATGCTCCGTCAAACACAATAACGTTGCGATGTTTCCACAACTCCCAGGTAATGAGGATGAAGATGGTATGTCGATCCTTGCGTCGCAGGTTGTTTGGACCTTGCTTATCCCGAAGCCAAACGCCAAGTGTGTCTTGCGTCGTCGGCGTCCAATCCATCTTGCCCAACGCCTCACAAATCACAGTCCATATCGATCGAGCGAACACACATGTTAGTAGCACATGATTAATCGTTTCCTCCTCTTGGTCACAAAGAGGGCATGCATCCTGATGTGGTAACCCTCTCCGTGTAAGCCTGCCTGAGGTCCAGCACCGATTTCTTAGTGCTAGCCAAGTGAAGAACTTGCAATTAGAGGGCGCCCGAGATGCCCAGGTCAGCTCCGCCATGGGTTCCACCCTTCGGCCCCAAAACCTTGCCGCATAAGCTGACCTCACCGAGTAGCATCCGTTTGTCTCCCAGGACCATGATACCATATCCGGCACATCCATCTCTGGCTCCCACGTGCACTGCATAGCCATAGCGATAAGAATTCCCTCAAAGCTTGCTCCCCAAGCCCCGGGCCGACATCCCGAGCCCAAGAGCCATCCTCGATGGCCGGTGCCACATGTCTCATCTGTCTGACTCGCCGAGGGATCATGCCATATATAGTTGGTGCTATCTCCTGCACCCTCATCCCATTGATCCAACGGCCCTCCCAGAAAAGGGTGTTTAGCCCACAATGCGCCTCACTCCTAGTTGCTGCCTGGAACAGAAGTTTCGCTTCCGCTGGAACATTAATTGTGAGGTCTGCTCGAGTCCACCCATTGAAGCCATGGCCACCTAGCCTGCATTGCCACATTCAACCATCTAAGGTTTGGTATTCCCAGTCCCCCAGCCCATTTTGGTGCACATACTGAATCCCATGCGACTGCACAATTGCCACCATTCGCATTAGCCCGCTTGCACTAGAGGAACCCTCTGCACACTTTGTTCATTGCAACAATAGTTTTCATCGGAAGATCCAAGGCCATCATGGCATGAATGGGCATGGCACATAGCACCGATTGGACCAAGGTCAACCGTCCACTCTTCGGCATCAGAGCCGCCTTCCACTTAGGGAGACAATTCGCCATTTGATCCACCAAGTATTCCAGCT
Source organism: Triticum urartu (assembly GCF_056163025.1). Classification (NCBI taxonomy): domain Eukaryota; kingdom Viridiplantae; phylum Streptophyta; class Magnoliopsida; order Poales; family Poaceae; genus Triticum; species Triticum urartu. Next base: position 744,778,462 of record NC_141874.1, read on the forward strand.
GTGCCGGAGACTGCTTCCGTGATGCCAACGGCATGCCCAGGTATTTGATAGGAAAGGACCCTCTCGGGCATCCTAGCACACCACTTGCCATATTAATTTCCTGATCCGTGCACCTTATCAGGAGGGCCGCTGATTTTTCCATATTGATCTGCAAGCCTGATGCCTCCCCCAAAACCTCAAAGATACGCTTTGAAGCCTCAAGCTCCCCTGGCTTGGGTTTGATGAAAACCACCACATCATCCGCGAATATGGACAATCGTTGCCGCTCCAGGAGCCCTCTTTGTGTGGCCCGCTCAAACAGCCTTTGCAAAGGCTCCATAGTGAGAATAAATAGCACCAGTGATATCGGTTCGCCTTGCCTGAGCCCCTTGCAATTGTAGATAGTGTCCCCGGGGTCTCCATTAACCATGATCTTGGTGGTAGAAGTTGCAAGAATACCACATATCCATGATCTCCACCTAGATCCGAAACCAAGTTGTTGCATCACTTCGATCAGGAACGGCCATTGAACGGAGTCGAATGCCTTCAAAATGTCTAGCTTGAGTAGCACCGCGGGGTTGCGCAAGGCATTCAACCTTCGAGCTATACTTTGGACCAACATGAAGTTGTCATGTAAGGATCTGCCCTTCACGAAAGCACTCAGATGGTTCCCACAAGCTTCGATAATTGCCACACTAATCTGCATGCAAGTACCTTCTCAAAGATTTTAATAGCTCCATGCACGAGGTTAATTGGCCTAAAGTCAGCTACATCCAGGGAACCGTCCTTCTTGGGCAGCAGAGTGACGAGAGATTTGTTGATCACGGCCAAACCTCGGACGTCCCAATTGAAGAAACAAGACAAGGCCTTCATGAGATCATCTTTTATGACATTCCAGCATGTGGCATAAAAACGGCCAGTAAATCCATCCGGCCCGGGCGCCTTGTCCGGAGGCATCCCTTTGACGACGCCTTCCACCTCCTCATAGGTGAATGGCTCTTCTAGCTGCGATAAATCCAGCTGCGGCAAATTCAACTCATTTAGGCTTATAGTGTAGCTCCGAGACTCCGTGGTACCAAACGTCGCGCCATAATAGGCATCCACCGCGGACGCCTCTTCCTGCCCGGAATATATGCATCCGTTATGTTTGACCAAACGGAGAACATTCTTGCGCTGCCTATGACTCGCCTGCTGATGAAAGAGCCTTGTGCTGCCATCTCCTTCACGCAACTGCAACAAACGCGAGATCTGTCTTGCTATGGTTCTCTCAAGAGAGGACAACCCTAGTAACTTCTTCTTTAAGCAACTCCTCAAGCCTCTTTCCGCGTCCGACAGTGGCCTAGTTTCCATAGCGATATTCAGTTGCTTTATTACCTCCAGGGCAATGGAAATTTGGAGTTTAACATTGCCAATCCAGCGAGTGCTCCACCGTTGAAGACTGATTGCCATAGCTCGCAGCTTGTTATGGAGCGTGAGGTACACATTGGACGCCTCGGGCATCGAATCCCAAGCCACTTGCACTGTGTCCATAAAACTCTCCGCCTTGGTCCAGAACGCTTCAAACCCTGAATCTTTTCCTCGTACCGATCTCCACATTCATATCCAAGATAAGTGGGCAGTGGTCTGAGATCACCGTCCCTAGAGCGGAAAGGAAGCAAGATGGGAATGCCTCATCCCACTCATTGGAGACAAAAACATGGTCAATTCTCTCCAGCGTTGCATTCCACCTCTCGTTGGACCAGGTATAATGCCTCCCATTGAGGTATAATTCCTTGAGCTCCAATTTGTTCAACTTTGCTCTAAATCTCCCCAACATCCTTCGGTTGACCAACTCATTGCTCTTGTCCTCTTGCGGAGCCATGAGGTTGAAATCCCCAGCTACCAACCACGGCCCCGCGTGCAGGTCCTGAATGTCCACCAAGTCTTCCATGAACTCAATCTTGTCGGCCTCATCTTGCGGCCCATAGACACACATAAGCCACCATGCCTGCTTGTCCTCCGGGCACTTAACCAGCACGGTCAGCGTATGATTAGTGTAATGTGGGTTTGATAGATGGGTGATAGAGTCATCCCAAGCCACCAAGACCCACCACGAGTACCCACCGCCGGTAAATAGAGAAAGTTTTCATATTTATTTCCAAGGCATTGCCGAACAATGTTCACCGATACAACTTGAAGCTTAGTCTCCTGAAGACAAATGATTGCCGGATTGGCCGTCGTCACCACCTGGTAGTCCATATTCTTCCTCCATTCCCTATTTGTCTCCACAACCCAAACATGCCACCTTTAAAAGTGCATCAGGCACCCCCGCAAAAGAACACAAAATACAACCTACACGTAAGCAATGATGTAAACAAATGTAAATTTATGATCGCTGCAAGAAAATCACTCTGAAAATAACTTGAATGGAATATTGTGGCGACCCTAAGGTGTTGAACTATAGAATGCAAGTTACAACTGCTCATCCACCTACTTTTTTTACATGAGCATTACTTATATGGATTACAAAAGAAATATTCTTGTAGAAAATGGTCTGCTGGGAACTGCTACTAAACTTCAGACATCTTTACTACACCATGAATCTTGCACAAAGAAATACTGCAGGACATAGAACAAGCACACCATCTTGTAATTCTTTAGTTGCTGAGGTGCATGCATGATTAGCCAGCATATATAAAGTCTGCAGGCCATCGAATGTAATGAATTGTGCTCAATGGTGAAGAATCTTGCAGCAAAGTGTTTCCTTCTCATACTAAGTGACCTATCGAATCCAATGTTGGTGGGTCCGCTCGACTAAGGTGTGCTATGTCAATTACAAAATATACTTGTTTTATCCATGGCAATCAGTAAAGGTAAACTGAATTTTTTTCAGGTAAAAGGTGAGCTTATTTTCAAATATAAGTTAATCTAAAGATATGTCGTGTTCTCAACTTCTCCCTTATGGCTCCTTTCTCTTTCTTCCCTTCGCTCCGTTGTGTCCCTTCTTGAAAATCACAATGAGTAGCAAGAAAAAAAATAGTACATTGGAGAAGCTTATCTTGAGAGAAAATTTATACAAGTCAAAATTTAGTAGCTTGAGGAAAACTTGCAATCGATATAAAAGACTAGTTTCGGCATAAGAACAATAGAAATTATAAATTTTCTTAAAAAAGCTAACGAAAACACCTTTATTGTATCTCAATGCCCGATGCAAGTCTAAAAGAGTGGCAACAAATAGAAAAGAGGTTGATCGCTTCATGAACTGAAAGCTCTTAATTAAGGCAATATATCCTTTCTCCATATCATAATAATTCCAGCGCTCATCTCCTAAATTCTCAAGCAGGCATTTTCTCCTAAAAAATTTTTGGTGAAGAATTTCATACTACATGTGAATTAGAGAATAGATGAAAGTATCATATGAGAATTACACATGTTGTGTTTTTAGTCGACAAACCCAACTCTAGATAGTTTATGCCTGCAGCAGCTTCTTCGATGACCAGGAGTAGGCTAAAACATTTACCTTCCTTTGATGTACATATATCAAAGACCCCAGGGCTAAATTTCCTTGTAAAATTTGTACACAGACATAAGCAAAAAAACACATGTGAGAGCAAAGAGAGATAATAGAGAGAGGACAGAAAAACAGAATGCAAAGGACTGTTTGCAGGGGCATGAAAAGGCTAATAATCCTGCTGTGACATATCTCAAATAGGTTTGCTGGTGCATCCGTACAAGCCCTAAATAAAGCACAATGCTTACAATTTTGAGCATACAACCAAATTACAACAATTCAGTATCATTATCATAATATAGTTGTTGTTGGTTCAATCAGCAATTCAGTACATTATGTATTATTGAAGGTGGTAGTACATACAAATTTCCTTTGTAAAATTCTGAATAACTGCACTAATTCAGTTGCACTATTCGACGTCCATTGGTTCTGCAAACAGGGTAGTATTTCTTGCATGCAACAACAGATGGTCGCCATGAACTCCTGGACTGTTCTAAAAGCCTTTTTGTGCTTTTTTTTTGCGGGGTAAAGCCTTTTTGTGCTTCCTCTACAGAACTCAACGGGGCAACAACAATTAAAATAAAAAGGCACAGAAAAATAAGGAAAATCATGTCCGCTGGCCACGGAAGATTAAGATTTTTGCTAGCCCGCGGAGAAAAAGGGAGATGTGATGGGGCTGCTGGCAGAGGTCATGGTCGGAGTGATGAGGTTAGGTTTGAGGGAGGTGGCGTGGCCTGATGCAGTGCTCACACGCGCTACTTAAGGGCTCACAACGCACACTGACTTGGACACTGGCAGCCATGGCCTGGCCTCTGTCAAGAGGAAGTCACAAAGTTGTTGCTCGTGCTGTAGGCAGCCGTGGTTCAATCAGGGGATGACTGAAAGGAGAGCTGCGATCTCGATCTGGCCAGTCTCGGTGGTGCTCGGCAGATCCCGTGCGTCACGTCGGGGGAGAGAGCAGGCACCGGTGGACTACTTGGGTGCCCCTTACCTTGTCGCGGTTGTGGATCCCTTCAGGTCGGGGTCTCCGTCATCGATTTAGGAAGGATCGCAGGTTGGGGCTGGATGACTGCGCCCCGTGCCGGGAGTTGGTGGTGCTGGTGGTGTTTGGTGGGGGTCGCCACAGCGAAGCGATATGAATGGCGTAGGGGCGAGGCCGCGGATAGGGAGAAGGCCGACCCACCCTGTAGCACACGAGATCGGAAGAGGAGTGGGAGGGTGATGCCGGACCGGTGGCGACGACCATGGGAAGGGTAGCGCCAGGGGAACGGATTGGTGTGAGACCGTGGGTTCAGGAGCGACAGCCGTGGATTCAGTTTGAGTTTTTTTTCCAGTGGAAAACCAACGTGGGAGGACGCGATCGGGTGGGAGGAGGGATCGATGAAAGGCGGCTGCTAGGGATCAGCCGGATGATTTCTCTAGAAAATTATTCACCTTGCCAGTCGTTCGATTAGACGCATCTGGCCCGTTCGATCAGACCAACTCGGGCCCCACGTCCTCCTCCTTTCATCTTTGCATCCACGGGGCCATCGACTGTTGCGACACCCGCCTCTTCAGCAACGACGGCGATGGGAAAGAAAATCAGTGACTGCAGCACCGATGCACCTACCATCACAACTACGCCGACGAGCTCACGCAGCTCCCTGAGCTGTTGACGACTGCTGCATCGCAGCACCGCGAGCCACCGGGGCTGCTCCATGGCAACACAGGGCTCACCGCCGCCGCGCGAAGCTGCATTGCAACTCCGGCGAGAGCTTCATTGCAACACTGACGAGCTTCAACGGCCTCCCCGGCGCTTCACTTCAACTCCGGCGGTGCTTCACTGCAGCTCCGGTGGCGCTTCATTGCAGCCTAGGGATCGTAGCAGAAATTTAAAATTTTCTACACATCACCAAGATCAATCTATGGAGTAATCTAGCAACGAGGGGAAGGAGAGTGCATCTACATACCCTTGTAGATCGATAAGCGGAAGCGTTCAAGTGAACGGGGTTGATGGCGTCGTACTCGTCGTGATCCAAATCACCGATGATCCTAGCGCCGAACGGACGGCACCTCCGCGTTCAACACACATACGGAACAGAGACGTCTCCCACGCCTTTATCCAGCAAGGAGGAAGGAGAGGTTGAGGAAGAGAGTCCAACAGCAGCACGACGGCGTGGTGGTGATGGAGTGGCAGTTCTCCGGCAGGGCTTCGCCAAGCTCACGCGTCGGAGGAGAGGTATTGGAGGGGAGGGGTTGCGCCAGGTTTAAGGGTATGGCCGCCCTCCCACCCCTCCACTATTTATAGGTGGGGAGAGAGGGGGCCGCCCCCCTAGATCCCATCTAGGGTTGGGGGCGGCGGCCAAAGGGGGGAGGAGTGCCTCCCAAGTCAAGTGGAGGCCCTCCCCCTTAGGGTTTCCCCTCTCCCATGCGCATGGGCCTTGGGGGGGCTGGTGCCCTTGGCCCATTAAGGTTAGGGCGCCCCCCTACAGCCCATGCTGCTGTATTGGACGTGGTGAAACATTTTCCGGACCTCCGGACCCCTCCGGAATCCTCCGGAACCTTCCGGAAGCTTCCCGGTACAATACCAGAAAAAACCAAACTTTTCCCGGAACCCGAACAACAACTTTCCATATATAAATCTTTACCTCCGGACCATTCCGAAACTCCTCGTGACGTCCGAGATCTCATCCGGGACTCCGAACAACATTCGGCAATCACATACAAGTCTTCCTAATAAGCCTAGCGTCATCGAACCTTAAGTGTGTAGACCCTACGGGTTCAGGAACCATGCAGACATGACCGAGACAACTCTCCGGCCGATAACCAACAGCGGGATCTGGATACCCATGTTGGCTCCCACATGTTCCACGATGATCTCATCGGATGAACCACGATGTCGAGGATTCAATCAATCCCGTATTCAATTCCCTTTGTCCAGCGGTATTGTACTTGCCCGAGATTCGATCGTCGGTATCCCGATACCTTGTTCAATCTTGTTACCGGCAAGTCTCTTTACTCGTTCCGTAACACATCATCCCGTGATCAACTCCTTGGTCACATTGTGCACATTATGATGATGTCCTACCGAGTGGGCCCAGAGATACCTCTCTGTTTACACGGAGTGACAAATCCCAGTCTCGATTCGTGCCAACCCAACAGACACTTTCGGAGATACCTGTAGTGTACCTTTATAGCCACCCAGTTACGTTGTGACGTTTGGTACACCCAAAGCACTCCTACGGTATCCGGGAGTTGCACAATCCCATGGTCTAAGGAAATGATACTTGATATTAGAAAAGCTTTAGCATACGAACTACACGATCTTGTGCTAGGCTTAGGATTGGGTCTTGTCCATCACATCATTCTCCTAATGATGTGATCCCGTTATCAACGACATCCAATGTCCTGTTGGGGAACATTGCAGAAAACAAAAATTTTCCTACGGTTTCACCAAGATCCATCTATGAGTTCATCTAGCAACGAGTGATCGGATTGCATCTACATACCTTTGTAGATCACGCGCGGAAGCGTTCAAAGAACGGGGATGAGGAAGTCGTACTCGACGTGATCCAAATCACCGGAGATCCTAGCGCCGAACGGACGGCACCTCCATGTTCAACACACGTACGGTCAGCGTGACGTCTCCTCCTTCTTGATCCAGCAAGGGGGGAGGAGAGGTTGATGAAGATCCAGCAGCACGACGGCGTGGTGGTGGATGCAGCAGTCACCGCAGCAGGGCTTCGCCGTTCTTCTGCGAGAGGGAGAGGTGTAGCAGGGGAGAGGGAGGCGCCAAGAGTCAAGGGTGCGGCTGCCCCTCCCCCCCTTTATATAGGCTCCCCAAGGGGGGCGCCGGCCCTAGGAGATGGGATCTCCTAGGGGGGCGGCGGCCAAGGGTGGAGTGGCCCCCAAGGCAAGTGGGGCGCCCCCCCACCCTAGGGTTTCCAACCCTAGGCGCAGGGGGTGGGCCAAGGGGGCGCACCAGCCCACTATGGGCTGGTTCCCCTCCCCACTTCAGCCCATGGGGCCCTCCGGGATGGATGGTCCCACCCGGTGGACCCCCGGGACCCATCCGGTGGTCCCAGTACAATACCGGTGACCCCCGAAACTCTCCCGATGGCCGAAACTGCACTTCCTATATATAATTCTTCACCTCCGAACCATTCCGGAACTCCTCGTGACGTCCGGGATCTCATCCGGGACTCCGAACAATTTTCGGGTTACTGCATATTCATATCTCTACAACCCTAGCGTCACCGAACCTTAAGTGTGTAAACCCTACGGGTTTGGGAGACATGTAGACATGACCGAGATGGCTCTCCGGTCAATAACCAACAGCGGGATGTGGATACCCATGTTGGCTCCCACATGCTCCTCGATGATCTCATCGGATGAACCACGATGTCGAGGATTCAAGCAACCACGTATAAAATTCCCTTTGTCAATCGGTACGTTACTTGCCCGAGATTCGATCGTCGGTATCCCAATACCTCATTCAATCTTGTTACCGGCAAGTCACTTTACTCGTACCGTAATGCATGATCCCGTGACCAGACACTTGGTCACTTTGAGCTCATTATGATGATGCATTACCGAGTGGGCCCAGAGATACCTCTCCGTCATACGGAGTGACAAATCTCAGTCTTGATCCGTGTCAACCCAACAGACACTTTCGGAGATACCCGTAGTATACCTTTATAGTCACCCAGTTACGTTGTGTCGTTTGGTACACCCAAAGCACTCCTACGGTATCCGGGAGTTACACGATCTCATGGTCTAAGGAAAAGATACTTGACATTGGAAAAACTCTAGCAAATGAACTATACGATCTTGTGCTATGTTTAGGATTGGGTCTTGTCCATCACATCATTCTCCTAATGATGTGATCTCGTTATCAATGACATCCAATGTCTATAGTTAGGAAACCATGACTACCTGTTGATCAACGAGCTTGTCAACTAGAGGCTTACTAGGGACATGTTGGTGTCTATGTATTCACACATGTATTACGATTTCCGGATAACACAATTATAGCATGAATAAAAGACAATTATCATGAACAAGGAAATATAATAATAATCCTTTTATTATTGCCTCTAGGGCATATTTCCAATAGTCTCCCACTTGCACTAGAGTCAATAATCTAGTTACATTGTGATGAATCGAACACCCATGGAATTCTGGTGTTGACCATGTTTTGCTCTAGGGAGAGGTTTAGTCAACGGATCTGCTACATTCAGGTCCATATGTACTTTACAAATATCTATGTCTCCATCTTGAACATTTTCACGAATGGAGTTGAAGCGACGCTTGATGTGCCTGGTCTTCTTGTGAAACCTGGGCTCCTTGGCAAGTGCAATAGCCCCAGTGTTGTCACAAAAGAGTTTGATTGGCCCCGACGCATTGGGTATGACTCCTAGGTTGGTGATGAACTCCTTCACCCAAATTGCTTCATGCGCTGCCTCTGAGGCTGCCATGTACTCCGCTTCACATGTAGATCCCGCCACGACGCTCTACTTGCAATTGCACCAACTTACTGCCCCACCATTCAAAATATACACGTATCCGGTTTGTGACTTAGAGTCATCCAGATCTGTGTCGAAGCTAGCGTCGATGTAACCCTTTACGACGAGCTCTTCGTCACCTCCATAAACAAGAAACATTTCCTTAGTCCTTTTCAGGTACTTCAGGATATTCTTGACCGCTGTCCAGTGTTCCTTGCCGGGATTACTTTGGTACCTACCTACCAAACTTACGGCAAGGTTTACATCAGGTCTGGTACACAGCATGGCATACATAATAGAACCTATGGCTGAGGCATAGGGGATGACACTCATCTCTTCTATATCTTCTGCCGTGGTCGGACATTGAGCTAAGCTCAATTTCACACCTTGCAACACAGGCAAGAACCCCTTCTTAGACTGATCCATATTGAACTTCTTCAATATCTTATCAAGGTATGTGCTTTGTGAAAGACCTATGAGGTGTCTTGATCTATCTCTATAGATCTTGATGCCTAATATATAAGCAGCTTCTCCAAGGTCCTTCATTGAAAAACTCTTATTCAAGTAGGCCTTAATGCTGTCCAAAAGCTCTATATCATTTCCCATCAAAAGTATGTCATCTACATATAATATGAGAAATGCTACAGAGCTCCCACTCACTTTCTTGTAAACGCAGGCTTCTCCATAAGTCTGCATAAACCCAAACGCTTTGATCATCTCATCAAAGCGAATGTTCCAACTCCGAGACGCTTGCACTAGCCCATAAATCGAGCGTTGGAGCTTGCACACCTTGTCAGCATTCTTAGGATCGACAAAACCTTCCGGCTGCATCATATACAATTCTTCCTTAAGGAAACCATTAAGGAATGCCGTTTTGACGTCCATTTGCCATATTTCATAATCATAGTATGTGGCAATTGCTAACATAATTCGGACGGACTTCAGCTTCGTTACGGGAGAGAAAGTCTCATCGTAGTCAACCCCTTGAACTTGCCGATAACCCTTAGCGACAAGTCGAGCTTTATAGATGGTAACATTACCATCCGCGTCCGTCTTCTTCTTAAAGATCCATTTGTTTTCTATCGCTCGCCGATCATCGGGCAAGTCTGTCAAAGTCCATACTTTGTTTTCATACATGGATCCTATCTCGGATTGCATGGCTTCAAGCCATTTGTTGGAATCTAGGCCCGCCATCGCTTCTTCGTAGTTCGAAGGTTCACCGTTGTCTAACAACATGATTTCCAAGATAGGGTTTCCGTACCACTCTGGTGCGGAACGTGTCCTTGTGGACCTGCGAAGTTCAGTAGAAACTTGATCTGAAGTTTCATGATCATCATCATTAACTTCCTCTCTAGTCGGTACAGGCACCTCAGGAACATTTTCTTGAGTTGCGCCATTTTCCGGTTCAAGAGGTAATACTTCATCAAGTTCTACTTTCCTCCCACTTACTTCTTTCGAGAGAAACTCCTTCTCTAGAAAGGATCCATTCTTGGCAACAAAGATCTTGCCTTCGGATCTGAGGTAGAAGGTATACCCAATAGTTTCTTTAGGGTATCCTATGAAGACGCATTTTCCGACTTGGGTTCGAGCTTTTCAGGTTGAAGTTTCTTGACATAAGCATCGCATCCCCAAACTTTTAGAAACGACAGCTTAGGCTTCTTCCCAAACCATAATTCATACGGTGTCGTATCAACGGATTTCGACGGAGCCCTATTTAAAGTGAATGCGGCAGTCTCTAAAGCATAGCCCCAAAATGATAGCGGTAAATCGGTAAGAGACATCATAGATCGCACCATATCTAATAGAGTGCGATTACGACGTTCGGACACACCATTACGCTGAGGTGTTCCAGGCGGCGTGAGTTGTGAAACTATTCCACATTTTCTTAAGTGTGTGCCAAATTCGTGACTCAAGTATTCTCCCCCACGATCTGATCGCAAGAACTTGATTTTCCTGTCACGTTGATTCTCAACCTCACTCTGAAATTCCTTGAACCTTTCAAAGGTCTCAGACTTGTGTTTCATTAAGTAGACATACCCATATCTACTCAAGTCATCAGTGAGGGTGAGAACATAACGATAACCACCACGAGCCTCAACACTCATTGGACTGCACACATCAGTATGTATGATTTCCAATAAGTTGGTTGCTCGCTCCATTGTTCCTGAGAACGGAGTCTTGGTCATTTTACCCATGAGGCATGGTTCGCACGTGTCAAATGATTCGTAATCAAGAGACTCTAAAAGTCCATCTGCATGGAGCTTCTTCATGCGTTTAACACCTATGTGACCAAGGCGGCAGTGCCACAAGTATGTGGGACTATCATTATCAACCTTACATCTTTTGGTACTTACACTATGAATATGTGTAGCATTACGCTCGAGATTCATTAAGAATAAACCATTCACCATCGGAGCATGACCATAAAACATATCTCTCATATAAATAGAACAACCATTATTCTTAGATTTAAATGAGTAGCCATCTCGTATTAAACGAGATCCTAATACAATGTTCATGCTCAAACTTGGCACTAAATAACAATTATTGAGGTTTAAAACTAATCCCGTAGGTAAATGTAGAGGTAGCGTGCCGACGGCGATCACATCGACCTTGGAACCATTCCCGACGCGCATCGTCACCTCGTCCTTCGCCAGTCTCCACTTATTTCGCAGCTCCTGCTTTGAGTTACAAATGTGAGCAACTGCACCGGTATCAAATACCCAGGAGCTACTACGAGTACTGGTAAGGTACACATCAATTACATGTATATCACATATACCTTTCGTTTTGCCGGCCTTCTTGTCCGCTAAGTATTTGGGGCAGTTCCGCTTCCAGTGACCACTCTCCTTGCAATAAAAGCACTCAGTCTCGGGCTTGGGTCCATTCTTTAGCTTCTTCCCGGTAGCTTGCTTGCCGGGCGCGGCAACTCCCTTGCCGTCCTTCTTGAAGTTCTTCTTACCCTTGGCTTTCTTGAACTTAGTGGTTTTATTCACCATCAACACTTGATGTTCCTTTTTGACTTCTACCTCTGCTGATTTCAGCATTGCAAATACTTCAGGAATGGTCTTTTCCATCCCCTGCATATTGAAGTTCATCACAAAGCTCTTGTAGCTCGGTGGAAGCGACTGAAGGATTCTGTCAATGACCGCGTCATCCGGGAGATTAACTCCCAGCTGAGTCAAGCGGTTATGCAACCCAGACATTTTGAGTATGTGCTCGCTGACAGAACTATTTTCCTCCATCTTACAGCTGAAGAACTTGTCGGAGACTTCATATCTCTCGACCCGGGCATGATCTTGAAAAACCATTTTCAGCTCTTCGAACATCTCATATGCTCCGTGTCTCTCAAAACGCTTTTGGAGCCCCGGTTCTAAGCTGTAAAGCATGCCACACTAAACGAGGGAGTAATCATCAGCACGTGTCTGCCAAGCGTTCATAACGTCTTGGTTCTGTGGGACGGGTGCATCACCTAGCGGTGCTTCTAGGACATAATCTTTCTTGGCAGCTATGAGGATGATCCTCAGGTTCTGGACCCAGTCCGTATAGTTGCTGCCATCGTCTTTCAGCTTGGTTTTCTCTAGGAACGCGTTGAAGTTGAGGACAACATGGGCCATTTGATCTATAAGACATATTGTAAAGATTTTATACTAAGTTCATAATAATTAAGTTCATCTATTTAATGAACTCCCACTCAGATAGACATCCCTCCAGTCATCTAAGTATAACATGATCCGAGATAACTAGGCCGTGTCCTATCATCACGTGAGACGGACTAGTCAACATCGGTGAACATCTTCATGTTGATCGTATCTTCTATACGACTCATGCTCGACCTTTCGGTCTTCTGTGTTCCGAGGCCATGTCTGTACATGCTAGGCTCGTCAAGTCAACCTAAGTGTTTGCATGTGTAAATCTATCTTACACCCGTTGTATGTGAACGTTGGAATCTATCACACCCGATCATCACGTGGTGCTTCGAAACAACGAACTGTCGCAACGGCGCACAGTTAGGGGGAACACTTTCTTGAAATTATTATGAGGGATCATCTTATTTACTATCGTCGTTCTAAGTAAACAAGATGCAAAAACATGATAAACATCACATGCAATCAAATAATTATAGTGACATGATATGGCCAATATCACATAGCTCCTTTGATCTCCATCTTGGGGCTCCATGATCATCTTGTCACCGGCATGACACCATGATCTCCATCATCGTGTCTCCATGAAGTTGCTCGCCAACTATTACTTCTACTACTATGGCTAACACGTTTAGCAATAAATTAAAGTAATTTACATGGCGTTTCTCAATGACACGCAGGTCATAAAAAAAATAAAGACAACTCCTATGGCTCCTGCCGGTTGTCATACTCATCGACATGCAAGTCGTGATTCCTATTACAATAGCATGAACATTTCATACATCACATATATATCATTCATCATTCATCACAACTTTGGCCATATCACATCACAAAACACTTACTGCAAAAACAAGTTAGACGTCCTCTAATTGTTATTGCAAGTTTTACGTGGCTGCAATAGGGTTCTAGCAAGAACGTTTTCTTACCTACGTGAAAGCCACAACGTGATTTTTCAACTTCTATTTACCCTTCATAAGGACCCTTTTCATCGAATCTGCTCCAACTAAAGTGGGAGAGACAGACACCCGCCGGCCACCTTATGCAACTAGTGCATGTCAGTCGGTGGAACCGGTCTCACGTAAGCGTACGTGTAAGGTTGGTCCGGGCCGCTTCATCCCACAATACTGCTGAAGCAAAATAAGACTAGTAGCGGCAAGAAAGTTGACAACATCTACGCCCACAACAAATTGTGTTCTACTCGTGCAAAAGGAACTACGCATAGACCTAGCTCATGATGCCACTGTTGGGGAACATTGCAGAAAAAAAAAATTTCCTACGGTTTCACCAAGATCCATCTATGAGTTCATCTAGCAACGAGTGATCGGATTGCATCTACATACCTTTGTAGATCACGCGCGGAAGCGTTCAAAGAATGGGGATGAGGAAGTCGTACTCGACGTGATCCAAATCACCGGAGATCCTAGCGCCGAACGGACGGCACCTCCGTGTTCAACACACGTACGGTCTGCGTGACGTCTCCTCCTTCTTGATCCAGCAAGGGGGGAGGAGAGGTTGATGAAGATCCAGCAGCACGACGGCGTGGTGGTGGATGCAGCAGTCACCGCAGCAGGGCTTCGCCGTTCTTCTACGAGAGGGAGAGGTGTAGCAGGGGAGAGGGAGGCGCTAAGAGTCAAGGGTGCGGCTCCCCCTCCCTCCCCCCTTTATATAGGCTCCCCAAGGGGAGGCGCCGGCCCTAGGAGATGGGATCTCCTAGGGGGGGTGCTGGCCCTAGGAGATGGGATCTCCTAGGGGGGGCGGCGGCCAAGGGTGGCGTGGCCCCCAAGGCAAGTGGGGCGCCCCCCCACCCTAGGGTTTCCAACCCTAGGCACAGGGGGTGGGCCAAGGGGGCGCACCAGCCCACTATGGGCTGGTTCCCCTCCCCACTTCAGCCCATGGGGCCCTCCGGGATGGGTGGTCCCACCCGGTGGACCCCCAGGACCCATCCGATGGTCCCAGTACAATACCGGTGACCCCCCGAAACTCTCCCGATGGCCGAAACTGCACTTCCTATATATAATTCTTCACCTCCAGACCATTCTGAAACTCCTCGTGACGTCCGGATCTTATCCGGGACTCCGAACAACTTTCGGGTTACTGCATATTCATATCTCTACGACCCTAGCGTCACCGAACCTTAAGTGTGTAAACCCTACGGGTTTGGGAGACATGTAGACATGACCGAGATGGCTCTCCGGTCAATAACCAACAGCGGGATGTGGATACCCATGTTGGCTCCCACATGATCCTCGATGATCTCATCGGATGAACCACGATGTCGAGGATTCAAGCAACCACGTATACAATTCCCTTTGTCAATCGGTACGTTACTTGCCCGAGATTCGATCGTCGGTATCCCAATACCTCGTTCTATCTCGTTACCGGAAGTCACTTTACTCGTACCGTAATGCATGATCCCGTGACCAGACACTTGGTTACTTTGAGCTCATTATGATGATGCATTACCGAGTGGGCCCAGAGATACCTCTCCGTCATACGGAGTGACAAATCCTAGTCTTGATCCGTGTCAACCCAACAGACACTTTCGGAGATACCCGTAGTATACCTTTATAGTCACCCAGTTATGTTGTGACGTTTGGTACACCCAAAGCACTCCTACGGTATCCGGGAGTTACACGATCTCATGGTCTAAGGAAAAGATACTTGACATTGGAAAAACTCTAGCAAATGAACTATACGATCTTGTGCTATGTTTAGGATTGGGTCTTGTCCATCACATAATTCTCCTAATGATGTGATCTCTTTATCAATGACATCCAATGTCTATAGTCAGGAAACCATGACTATCTGTTGATCAACGAGCTAGTCAACTAGAGGCTTACTAGGGACATGTTGGTGTCTATGTATTCACACATGTATTACGATTTCCGGATAACACAATTATAGCATGAATAAAAGACAATTATCATGAACAAGGAAATATAATAATAATCCTTTTATTATTACCTCTAGGGCATATTTCCAACATGTCCTTGGTCAGGAAACTGTAACCATCTATTGATCAACGAGCTAGTCAACTAGAGGCTTACTAGGTACATGGTGTTGTCTATGTATCCACACATGTATCTGAGTTTCCTATCAATACAATTCTAGCATGGATAATAAACGATTATCATGAACAATTAAATATAATAATAACTAATTTATTATTGCCTCTAGGGCATATTTCCAACAGTCTCCCACTTGCACTAGAGTCAATAATCTAGTGCACATCGCCATGTGATTAACACTCACAGGTCACATCGCCATGTGACCAACATCCAAAGAGTTTACTAGAGTCACTAATCTAGTTCACATCACTATGTGATTAATACTCAATGAGTTCTGGGTTTGATCATGTTATGCTTGTGAGAGAGGTTGTAGTCAACGGGTCTTGCCATATTCAGATCCCTATGTATTTCGCAAAACTTTATATCGTAGATGCTGCTGCCACGTTCCACTTGGAGCTATTCCAAATTGTTGCTCCATTATACGTATCCGGTATCTCTACTCAGAGCTATCCGGATAGGTGTTAAGCTTGCATCGACGTAACTCTTTACGTAGAACTCTTTATCACCTCCATAACCGAGAAACATTTCCTTATTCCTCTAAGGACAATTTTGACCGCTATCTGGTGATCCAGTCCTAGATCACCTTTGCACCCTCTTGCCAGACATGTGGCAAGGCACACATCAGGTGCGGTACTCAGCATGGCATACCGTATAGAGCCTATGACAAGAGCATAGGGGACGACCTTCGTCCTTCCTCTTTCTTCTGCCGTGGTCAAGCTTTGAGTCTTACTCAACTTCACACCTTACAACTCAGGTAAGAACCCCTTCTTTGACTGATCTATTTTGAACTCCTTCAAAAACATGCCAAGGTGTGCGTTCTTTGAAAGTATCATCAGGCGTTTTGATCTATCTCTATAGATCTTGATGCCCAATATGTAAGAAGCTTTATCCAGGTCTTCCTTTGAAAAACACTCTTCAAACAACCGTTTATGCTTTCCAGAAATTCTATATCATTTCGAATCAACAATATGTCATCCACATATACTTATCAGAAATGTTGTAGTGCTCCCACTCACTTTCTTGTAAATACAAGTTTCTAGCAAACATTGTATAAACCTAAAAGCTTTGATCAGTCTATCAAAGCATGTATTCTGACTCCGAGATGCTTGCTCTAGTCCATAGAAGGATTGCTGGAGCTAGCATACCTTTTAGCATCCTTAGGATCGACAAAACCTTTTATTATATCACATACAACCTTTTCTTACGGAAACTGGTAAGAAAACTTGTTTTGACATCCATCTGTCAGATTTCATAATCGAAAAATACAGCTAATGCTAACATGATTCCGACGGACTTAAGCATCGCTACGGGTGAGAAATTCTCATCGTAGTCAACTCCTTGAACTTGTGAAAAGACTCTTTCCCACAAGTCGAGCTTCATGGACGGTAACATTACCGCCCACGTCCGTCTTCTTCTTAAAGATCCATTTATCTCAATGGCTTGCCGATCATCGGGCAAGTCCACCAAAGTCCATGCTTTGTTCTGATACATGGATCCTATCTCGGATTTCATGGCTTCTAACCATTTGTCGGAATACGGGCCCACCATCACTTCTCCATAGCTCGTAGGTTCATTGTTGTCTAACAACATGATATCTAAGACATGATTACCGTACCACTCAGGAGTAGTACATATCCTTGTCGACCTATGAGGTTCGATAGCAACTTGATCCGAAGCTTCATGATCACTATCATTAACTTCCACTTCAACAGAAGTAGGCGCCACAGAAAACATCTTTCTGTGTTGCATCACTCTCTGGTTGAAACAAAAGTTCGACACTGTCGGGGATATTACTACTGGGCGTAAACCGGCCCATCTAGGCCGGGTTAACTTCGTCAGTAGTTAAGTATGTTAAAGCCCAAGAAGACAAAGGAGGGCTCAAGGCCCATGGTCGGTTCAAGGCCTGTAGCCGTAAACCGGCGTTAGTAGTTAACCTGTATTGTAAGTTAGGAATAAGTAGATACCAAACCGGACACATCTATGAGCCGGTATTGGGACTCCGTAAGCCGACGGGAGTCACCCGTGTATATAAGGGGACGACCCGGCGGCGGTTCAAGGACAACAGACAACAACTCGAGACATAGGCGAAGCTTGTTGGCTCCATAGTCATCGAAACCCCATCAATTCCATAACAACTAGACGTAGGCTTTTACCTTCATCGAAGGGGCCGAACTAGTATAAACTCTCTTGCGTCCTTGTGTCCGCTTTAACCCCTTCAAGCTAACCCGTCGCGATGGCTCCACGATTAAGTCCTTTCTCTAGGACATCTGTCGTGACAAAACCACGACAGTTGGCGCCCACCGTGGGGCCGTCGCACGATGGTTTCCGGTTCTTAGAGGGCCGCTTTGAAGGACTCGAGGGCTACGCTATAGGCCGGATGACTAAGAGTCGTCGCGGTAAGCTCTACATCGATGACGCAGGCTGGGGCCCCGAGGCCGGCTCAATTGAATACGGGTACCGGGTCCCCTTTGGTAGCATTCACGTTTTCATTGGCAAGATCGGTGAACCGGGTCCTGAGCCGGACATCTGCACCGACCTCGTCGAGATGGCTCAGCGTGCGCGATCCACCCGGGTTAAATCGGCCATGAAGCGTGCCTTCGTGGGAGTCATCCATGGAGGAAGTTATGAGGACGGATCGGAATTTCGTGGCGCGACCGTCGTTTGTTCCGGTGACGAATCTTCGACCGGAGAAACCGAATCTCTTTATCAGCTACACGATGGCCGGATTGGGAGTTGTTCCGATGGCGATAGTATTCCGGACCCCTCTCATCTGCCCAACCGGGTTGGAATATTCATGGCGGGAACACAAGCAGCGCTTCATTCTTCGACAGCTACGGCAACGGTCTCCGGTTCAGCAGCCGCGACGGCTGCCGGGGCAGGAGGCCCTATGCACCCGCCGGCTCAGGTTCTATCAGAACTATTTGATGTGTTGGCTGTGCTTATGGCGGAAGTTAATCCGCCGGATCAGGACGTTCACAACGCGGAGATTGCAAAGGTAAAGGAACAGATCACCCAAGCCAAGGTGGATCTGGCGGCCGAGGACACCAGGATGGCCGCAGAGGCGGGCCGCCTTAGAAGCACAGGCCTACAAGCTTATGTTGGACCAGAGCGCGTCGCATGAAGTCATGAGGAGGAAGCACCGATCCCGCTTACCTCCGGTTTTCGAGGCCAGAGACCTTTTCAACACTCCAGGACCAAGAGCCGGCAATCCGCTGGAGGGAAACCGAGTAGAAGCCCCTGGGATTGGTGCACCGGTTCAGCCTCGTCAGATGGACCCGCCTCGTCAAAACACCGTTGTACCTCAGGCTGCTTTAACACCTCCGGGTCACTACTCCAACCCAATGGACAATCTTGTTGCCGCTGCTGCACGGCTGGAGGCCATTCCAATTGAAGGTGACTCGCCGCAGGCAGTAGAGACGCGACGGGTCAAGGAACTTCTGAGGACATCTTTGGCCCAATAGGAAGCGTACTCGTACAGCCGCGACCGGATCCACTCGACCCCCCGTCCAAGCCGGAGCTATAGCAGACACATGGATGAACCGGCAGTGTCGAGTAATGAATGATGTGGGGCACCCCGTGACAACAACCCGGCGGGTGGTGCTGATGACGCTCAGGGAGTGGTGGACCGGGCCCGCGCGTGCAGGGAGGCCGAGTTAGCCACACGACATCAGGCTCGGCAGCTCACGCTGGTTCGTCCAACCACCTTGACTGAACCTGGTGTTACTTCTAGTTCTTTGGGGGTGCCTTGCCTTATCCCCGCTTTATGCAACGTGCGCCTGCCCAAGGATTTCAAAGGCCCACGCAAGGTACCAAATTACACGGCGGATCAACCTCCAGAGACATGGGTGGAGAGCTATGAGATGGCCATGGAGATGCTTGATGTGGATGACGCGGCGTGTGCGAAATACTTCACCATGATGCTCGAAGGAACGGCCTGTACTTGGTTAAAAAGCTTGACGGCTAATTCTATCAGTTCATGGGCCCAATTACGAGCCCGGTTTATCAGCAATTTCAAAGATACCTGTAAACAGCCTATGTCGATAGTGGACTTAGCTACATGCGTCCAGGAGAAAGGAGAATCAACGACTCATTGGGTGCGCCGGGTTTCACAAGTGTTGCACTCCTCAGACCGCATCAACGCTGACACCGTAGTATTAACCCTAGAAGGCAACTGCCGGTTTGGACCCCTGAAGCTGAAGTTGGGACGGATGAAGCGTCATTGCACCGACAGGGGGACCCTCATGGCCGCTTTGGTAAAATATGCTGATTCTGATAGCACCAAGGATCCCGAATCTGATGATGACAAGACAGGGAAAGGGAAGAAGAACAGCAGCTCCAAAGGTCAGCAGCATCACTGGGCAGGCAATGGTGGAGGAGGCAATCGTAAAGCGGATGGTAACATGGACTTTGTGGCTAATACCAACGCACAAGACACTGGCAAGCGACGCAAGGGTAGGCCAAAAAATCATAATGGAGCGCCCAACCCTAACCCAAACCACCTAAACTATCTGCTAAGCCAGCCCTGTCCAAGACATGGGACGAAGGAGGCGCCGGCAAACCACCTTTGGAAAGATTGCTTTATTATGCAGGAGTTCAAGAATTCTAATAATTTCCGGTATGATCACGAATCTGGCGGAGGCTCGGGATCCGGGCCGGGTTACGGAGGAGGAAGTTCCGGTTCAGGATTCAATGGTAATCCGGGCGGACATAATGGTCAAAATAGTCAGAACAACCAGGGTGGTTACAACCAACAGCAGCAACAGTCAGGTTACCAGAGCAACCCAAAGCAGTTGAGTAATGGGCAGTACCATGTCTTCACCACTAGCTTGGACAAGCGAGACCGGAAAGTTCAGAGGCGGGCGGTCAACTCTGTTGAACCGGCCATACCCCGTTATCTACGTTGGTCTGAACAGCCAATCATATGGAGCAGAGAAGATCACCCTCCCCAGGTCGATAGTCCGGGTCAGTTGGCTTTGGTGGTGGCGCCTCAGGTGGGAGGTTACAAGTTCACCAAGGTGCTCATGGATGGAGGGAGTAGCATTAACATCCTGTACTATGAGACCTTCCGTCGTATGGGACTAACAGATAAGAATCTCAAACCGTCTAATACAGTATTCCACGGTGTAGTGCCTGGCAGATCAGCATATCCCGTTGGTAAGATAGCTCTGGAAGTGGCCTTTGGGGATGATCATGATTCCAGGTCGGAGATATTGACGTTTGAAGTGGTGAAAATCCAAAGTCCATATCATGCCCTGTTTGGGCGACCGGCCTACGCCAAGTTTATGGCTCGGCCCTGTTATGTGTATTTGAAGCTCAAGATGCCGGGCCACAAGGGGACAATAACGGTTCACGGAAGCCGCAAAATCGCTTTGGAATGCAAGGAAGGAGATGCGGCTTATGCAGAGTCGGTTTGTGCCACCGAGGAGTTGAAGTACTATAAAGACAATGTTGATCCGGCGGACATGACTCCGTTGAAGAAGCCAACTACGGAGCATGATCCGGCCCTGAAGTTCAAATCGGCAGCAGAAACTAAGCTTGTTGACTTCGTACCTGGTGATTCGTCCAAGCAGTTCAACATCAATGCCAACTTGGATCCGAAATAGGAAAGTGCGCTCATCGAGTTCATCCGTGAGAATCAGGACATTTTTGCATGGAAGCCCTCTGACATGCCAGGTGTACCGAGGCAACTCGCTGAGCACACACTTAATGTGGATCCTAAATATAAACCGGTGAAACAGTTCCTCCGCCGGTTTAACGAAGAAAGACGCAAGGTAATTGGAGAAGAGGTAGCCAGGCTCTTAGCAGCTGGCTTTATTGTTGAAGTTTTTCACCCTGAGTGGCTTGCCAATCCGGTGCTGGTCCTCAAGAAAAACGGCACCTGGCGCATGTGTGTGGATTACACAGATCTTAATAAGGCTTGTCTAGCAGATCCTTTTGCTCTCCCCCGTATTGATCAAATTATTGATGCTACGGCGGGCTGTGAGCGTTTAAGTTTTTTGGATGCGTATTCTGGCTATCATCAGATCAAAATGGCAGTTAAGGACCAGGAGAAGACGGCATTTTTAACTCCCTTTGGAGCCTTCTGCTATGTGTCTATGCCCTTCGGGCTCAAGAGTGCCCAAGCGACTTACCAACGGTGTGTACAAAATTGTCTTCACAAGCAGATTGGCCGTAATGTACATGCTTACGTGGATGATATCGTGGTTAAGTCCAGGGAGAAGGAGACTCTGATTGATGATTTGAAGGAAACCTTTGATAACCTGAGGACATACAAGATGATGCTTAATTCGGACAAGTGTGTCTTTGGTGTACCGGCGGACAAGTTATTAGGCTTCTTGGTGTCCAATAGGGGAATTGAGGCTAATCCGGAGAAGATCACATCCATCACCTCCCTCACTAAACCGAAGTGTATCAATGATGTTCAGCGCCTAGCAGGCCGGATTGCTGCGTTAAGCCGGTTTATCAGTCGCCTCGGTGAGAAGGCAATCCCTTTGTATCAGATGTTGAAAAAGACAGATCAGTTTTTCTGGAGTTCTGCTACTGATGAAGCGTTTGAGGACTTAAAACGGCAATTGGCCAATCCGCCTGTGCTCGCTGCTCCCATTGACAAGGAGCCGTTGCTGCTATATGTTGCTGCTAATGCTCGGGCGGTCAGCGTGGCTATTGTGGTAGAGCGAAAGCAGGCAGGTAAGGAGCATCCGGTTCAACATCCGGTCTATTATATCAGCGAGGTGCTCATTGAGTCCAAGCAAAGGTATCCGCATTGGCAAAAGCTGGTGTATGGAGTTTTTATGGCAAGCCGGAAGCTTAAACAATACTTCCAAGGGCATCCAATTACAGTGGTCAGTTCTGCTCCTTTGGGAGATATCATCCAGAACCAGGAAGCAACTGGCCGGATTGCAAAGTGGGCTATAGAGCTGGGGCCGTACGGTTTGAAGTATGTGCCTCGGACAGCGGTTAAGTCTCAAGCACTTGTTGATTTCATCAATGATTGGACGGAAATGCAAGAACCTGAAGAAAAGCCGGATCATACGTATTGGACCATCCATTTTGACGGATCCAGGCAA
Source organism: Triticum urartu (assembly GCF_056163025.1). Lineage (NCBI taxonomy): Eukaryota > Viridiplantae > Streptophyta > Magnoliopsida > Poales > Poaceae > Triticum > Triticum urartu. Next base: position 744,801,199 of record NC_141874.1, read on the forward strand.
TTGGAAGCCTCGGGGGGCTGGAGTCGTATTAACCTCCCCACGAGGTGATAAGTTTTGTTATGTTCTCCGCTTAATGTTCCCTTGTACTAACAATGCAGCTGAGTATGAAGCCTTGCTCCATGGTCTCCAGATTGCTAAGGAGATGAATCTAAGTCGACTTAAGTGCTTCGGTGACTCAGACCTTGTGGCTCAGCAGGTGTCTGGCACTTGGGACTCCAAGGACCCACTCATGGCAGCATATCGTCGTGAGGTGGATATTGTTGCAGGTTATTTCAGAGGCTATCAGGTGGACCACGTGGACCGGCGGAAAAATGAAGCAGCGGACGCTTTAAGCCGGCTGGGCTCTCAGCGCAAACCGGTCCCGCCCAATGTTTTTCTGGATGTGCTGCACAACTCATCGGTGAAGATCCCTGGTGAAGAGGATTTGGCTATTCCTGATCCGGAGGCTCAATTGGTGGCAGCTCTTCATGTTATTCCAGATTGGACGCTTCCTTACCTGGCGTACAAGAACCGGGGCGAGTTGCGAGAGGATGAGATTCTGGCCCGACAGATAATTCGGCGATCCAAGTCCATGGCTATCATCAACGGCGAGTTGCATCATTGCAGTGTATCAGGAGCTTTTCAATGTTGCGTGTCCCCTGAAGAAGGCCGTGAAATTTTGCGTGAGATCCACGAAGGAGATTGTGGTCACCATGCCGGTTCAAAGTCTCTGGTGGCTAAAGCGTTTCGCCATGGCTTCTATTGGTTAACTACTCATGCTGATGCGGAGGATCTGGTCAGACGATGTGATGGTTGCCAAAGGTTTTCAAGACGTGCTCATGTACCGGCTCAAGAATTGAGAATGATTCCAATTACTTGGTCGTTTGCAACTTGGGGGCTGAATATGGTTGGGCCTTTCAAAAGGTCCAAAGATAAGAAGACCCACCTCCTGGTGGCGGTTGACAAGTTTACAAAGTGGGTGGAGGCAGAACCTGTTAGCAAGTGTGATGCGGCCACGGTGGTTCAGTTCATCAAAAAGGTGATTTTCCGGTTTGGATTTCCGCACAGTATTATCACAGATAATGGTACCAATTTGTCCAAAGGTGCTATGAAGGAGTTCTGCGAACGGGAGCACATCCGGCTCGACGTTTCATCAGTGGCACATCCACAGTCCAATGGTCAAGCAGAAAGAGCTAATCAAGAGATCCTGAGAGGCATCAAGCCCCGGCTCATGGTTCCTTTGCAGAGAACGCCGGGTTGTTGGGTAGAAGAATTACCATCTGTGCTATGGAGCATCAATACAACACCCAACAGATCAACAGGATACACACCGTTCTTCATGGTTTATGGAGCGGAGGCGGTTCTCCCCAGTGATATCCGTCATGATTCACCTCGTGTAACGGCTTATATTGAAGCGGACAACGAGACAACACGGCAAGATGCTTTGGACCGGTTGGATGAAGAGCGTGACATCGCAGCCGCCCGATCGGCGATTTACCAGCAGGATCTTCGTCGTTATCACAGTCGCCGGGTCAGAACCAGAACCTTTCAGGAGGGAGATTTGGTGCTTCGGCTCATCCAAGATCAGACTGGTATGCATAAGTTATCCCCACCTTGGGAGGGGCCTTTCGTGGTCAGCAAGAATCTGCACAACGTGTCATACTATCTGATCGATATTCGAGAACATAAGGACTCACGTACATCAGAGGAGGAGACCAACAGGCCGTGGAACATAGCTCATCTTCGGCCTTATTATACCTGAGCCATTGGTTCTACTTGTGTACATATTACAGCGATGTATATATTAACTATAATAAACCGGAACCTCAGCTAAAGCGGGGTATCTGTTCTTTTACATCATGTGTGGTTACACGGAGTTGTTTTAAAGCGGCTTCCGGTTTACCCCTTGAGTTCGCTTTGCTAAAAGCATCGTATTATATCACTTGGAGGATTGGTCGTGTCCGAACCAATACCATGCCTCTTGATAGGCGAGAGCCACCAGATCACTTGGGGACTTGGTCATGTCTGAATCAGTCATGCCTCTTGATTGGCCTAAGGCCACAGAATCACTTGGGGGCTTGGTCGAACCCGAACCATGACCATGCCATTTGGTCGGCATAAATGCCACGGTTTCATTTGGGGACCTGGCTGACTAGAACCATAGTTACACCTAACGGGAGCTTGGTCGTGTTTGGCCATGGTAACGCCATTTGATCAGCTTAAATAAACCTTTTTTGGCAAACGGTTTTGTCATTGCTTTTTGCTTCACACTTTTCTTTGAAGGGTTTTTTTGCTTTTTATTGCGTTTTTTAAACCGACAAAGTTTTTTAACCAATCAATTGACGGAACACAGTTCACGTCAATCCGGAGACTATTTGCCCGGTTTGATCCTTGTTGTTAACATCCTCTTATGGAGTAACACGGTGTTTATTATAACTCGGCACGGTTTACATGGTAAACCAGCGTCATATATATATACAGGAGCTGTTATCTCCTCCAATAGTGTGGGTTTGCAAAACTCCGCTTCAAGATTGGCCAAGCCAACTTCACACTCAACGATGGCAGGTATTATGTATCTCAAAAATTTGATCATATATTTAAAATTTCGTTTTGGATGTTTTGACATCATATTCCGCCTGACGGTACAACCGCGGTGGCACTTGACGAATTTATCATTTCAGAAAGTGTTTTGGAAAGTTCATTACCACAGAAAGAACAAATTATGCACGAAGGCATATCAACATCAAAGGTATCAGCTAGCCTATTACAAGGCAACATGGTGCCCATAATAATATAATTGTTTTTCACAAAGGAGAGGCAGTTTTAAAACCGGCTTCCGGTTCAAGCTTGGTCACTAGCCTGGCCTGATGGTTGTGGGTCATCCTACGCCGCTTCAGCCTCTGTTTCTCTGCCCAGTGGCTGGAAATCCACAGTTGTCCAGTCGATTCCCATTAATGCTTGAAAATCAGCTTCATCATGGATCAGCAATGACAGGTCAATATCGGGAGCGTAAGTATGCTTATGGATTGGAGGGATCAAATTTTCCGATTCATGGATTGGTGCAGCTATTCGCTTGTTCTGACTGTCATATTGCGCTTGATAATGAGACAAGTCTGCTTCCTCAGCCAACTGACAAGCTAGCGGACGTACCTCCCGGTTTATTGCTCGCAGATCCGCTTCACCAAATTCTGGCCCGTCTTCCTTCAAGCTGGGATAGCCCTGAGCGGCTTCAATAGGATCAAAATCCGGCACCCAGGCTTTTGCCCGGATTAAGGCATTGATTGCACCAGTTCGAGCAGCAGATTTCTTTAGCTCTTCAACCCGGGCAGGAAGCACTGACAGTTTCATCAGAGTATCTTGAATCAAAGTGGGCGCCAGTTTGTTATGAGACGTGGTACAGATGATCCGCTGGGCACCAGTATACAATTGTTCAACCAATGTATAGGCGGCTTTCAATTTCTTCCGCACATCTGACCCCAAGTGACCAATGTGTGTCCCTAAAATACCATAAAGGGTTAATAAACCGGTGACTCTGTAAGAAGGCAGAGCCGATTCAGAAGGCAAGCTGGCTTACCAAAGATAGCAGTGGTCATGGCATGCACGTGCCGCTTTATGCTGGTCAGTTCATCCGTCACTGGTTTTAGTGCAGCCTCGGCATCCTCTGCTCGTTTGATCAAAGCGGACTTTTCAGTGGCCCAATCCGCCTGTTTCTTCTTGAAGTTCTCCTTAAGTTGTTCCATGGCGCTTAAAGCGCTCGCCAATTCCTCTTTTGCTTTGGAGGTTTCAGCCTGTTGGGTTTTCAGGTTTTCTTGAAGATCGATGACTTGGTTTTCTTTCGTCTTCAGCTCCGCCTGCATGTATACAGATATATGCTTCAACAAATCAGTATAAGGATTCAAGTACCAACCACATAACAAGTTATGCGCTTAGCACTTGGGAGCTAATGCATATTCGATCTTCATCTTTCAATTGTTTACAAAGTCCCAAGATCAATACAAGTATTCAGCTTGGCACTTGGGGGCTAATGGCTATTTGATCATATATATTCTGATGCGGCAGTTTCAATTACTTAAAGTACCAGTTTAACTACGCTAAGTTGAACCGGCCCTTGGGGGCTACGTCAGCGAATTTCAAAGCATCAAGATTTATATTATTAAGTCCCGGTTTGAAAGAATATTTCAAACCGGCCCTTGGGGGCTAGGAGAGTCAGCAAGAATGGAAGCATAGAAGCAGGAAGGAGCATATGGAAGTTACCTCATATTTATCTTTCATCATATTAACCAGACCGGCTTCATAGTCACGACTGGTATACAGCCGGTTCAGATAGCCAGAATGGATATCTTGGGCGTTCAGAGCAGCGTAAGTCGTCAGATCAGCGTTCCACTTGCCTTTGCCAAAGGCAGCAAATTCTTCCTTGGCAGAATGTTTGAATAAAGCGATAGGATTGCTTGGCTCAGTATGGCCAGTGCCAGTAATGACAACCTCATCATCCTTGGTACCGCCGGTTTGCACTGGAGCTGTTGGCTTGTCAGTAGGTTTTGCTGGACCGGTGGAGCTTTCAATCCGGATGGAACCTCTGGGCTGATGGATAGGACCTGAGGTATCAGTAGGTCTCTCTTCAGCAATAAGATCATCATCTTGCTGCGGTGGATCGTTGGGAATATCCTCAGGAATAGCCGCTTCAGCATTGGGTGTCTTGCCTGCTTCAAGAACGACATCTTCTTCGGCCGTTTTGTGCAGGCGGGCCTTCTTCCTTAGCCTAGGTTTGGCCCTGAGAAGAATAATAAATCAAATACAGCATATGTTCTAAGGTGATGTACTGCAAACATCACAATAAGTATAGCTTACCCAAGCACCATTTTAAGCAGTGGGAGCTGAGTAGTCGATGACTCGCCAGAAGATGAGTGGGAAGTAACCTGGTAATCGGAGTCAGATGGATTAAGAGGTTGACGAAAGCAGCCCGCTTTAGGACAAGCACTGACAAGCAAATTAGAGACCTCTGAATGGCGTTTCCGAACCGGACTATTCGGGAAACCGGCGGAGGTAACTACCTGGCCGCTGCGCCGGGTTGTGCGACGAGCTTCGTGTTGTTGGGTCTTCATAAGAAATTTAGGATCCAAATAAGCAAGAGGATGAGAAAATTTAACTTTCCGGTTTGCCTGGCGGATTTTTTGTGAAGGCAAAGTTTCTGAATCGGAAGAGAGAATAATTACCTCTGCAACATCCGCGTGGCTGGCTTCGGCATCATCCTGACAAATATCATCATCAATAAGACGCATGAAAAATAAACCAAGTGAGTCAAGCTCTACCTCAAAGTCCGGATTATCCACATCATCATCAGGGGCCGGATTAGAAGATGCAGTGGTTCTTTTCCTGTGGGCAGTCTTCTTCACAGCTTTAGTCTTTTGCCGGGTTGCTCTTTCCGGCTTGTCTGGTTTCTCCTGCGGCAGTTTTTTACTCCAAAACGGATCATTGCCCTGATTATGCAGACACTGATATTAAACAATGACCAGACATATCAATAACAGATTCAGCAAAGAGAAAAATCAAAATCTTACAGCTGGCGGTTTGTTGGTGGCACGGAAGGGAAGCAGGCCGGTTCTAGCGCAGACGTGTTCCGGTTCATTCAGCATCTTATTTACAGCCTCTGTGATTTCTTCATCGGAGAGCGGGATTTTTGAATGTCGCAGTGGGTCATCAACATTGTCAGTATATTCGCACATCAAACTGGAGCGCTGACTAAGGGGCAGTATGCTCCATGATATCCAACAGCGAGCGAGATCAACCCCTGTTAAACCGTTGGCCATAAAGGCTCTGAGCTTTGACAGTTGGGGAGCATATTTGCTTCTCTCCTGGGTAGTCAATCTTTGAGGAAAAGGGTGTGTATTGCTGAGCGCTCCGGACGAAAGCCAGGCAAGGGATTCTCACCAGCAGGGGAGGTGTCTTTGCAGTAGAACCATGTCTGATTCCACTCCTTGGGGTGACTGTGCAGCTTGGCGTGAGGGCATGTGACCTCTTTCCTTTTCTGAATCGCCACGCCACCCAACTCTATATTAGAGCCATCAGTAAACTCAGTATGGCGGTTTAGATGGAAAAGGTCTCTGAACAATTCCACTGTGGGCTCCTCTTGAAAGAACACCTCATAGAGCACTTGGAAGTGACACATATTTGTAACAGAGTTGGGGCCAGTGTCTTGCGGATGGAGTTGGAAATCGGCTAAAACATCCCGGTAAAATTTAGAACCAGGCGGCTTAAAGCCCCGGGCTAAGTGATCTACGAAAACAACAACCTATCCTTCTCGAGGTGTGGGAGGGCATTCTTTGCCAGGAGCCCTCTAATGGATGGTATCTTTGCTTCCTAAAGCGCCAATCAGGACTAAATCGTCCAGTTGATCCTCTGTGACACGAGAAGGAACCCAATTGCACTCATATACTTGCTTGGCCATGATGGAATCTGCAAGGTATAAGGTCCCGGTTCAAAAATGCATTTGATCAAGGTACGTTGGTATGTGCACTGTTAAACCGGAGATAGAACTATCTGAACCGGAGTTTCATGAAGCAACCAACATCTGGCGGTTCAACAAGGGGACTAATGGCATATACCGGTTTGGACAATTTTCTATAAGGTTAAACCGCCTGATCTAAGCATTGAAAAGTTGATATTGCGGATGGACAAGTACGCAGAAACAGGTTTCACAAGATTTCTTTACAGCATTGGATCTGAAGCAAGTTCAGAAAAGAGATAAATGCTTAGAGGTTCAAAGGAGCAGTACCGAACCAATGAGCAAAACGTTCATATAGATCTATGGTTTGAGATGCATAAGTGAAGGCGAAGGTCAAACAACTATCGTTGCACAGAGTAAAGATTTGCAGATTCATCTAAAGATCTGTCGTATGAGCAAGATGCAGACGATGAACACTGAAGAACTGCGAAACCCTAGGCCAGATTTGTGGGGAAAGGATAGAAGATTTACCGGAGCTGAGGAAGATGCGGAAGGGTGCCGCGATGTTCTGGTGCGCTCAGGTTGCTGCAGCAGCCAAGGATGAGGCAGAGGTCGACGGCGGCGGCGGAGCTCCGAGGCTGGCGACGCGAGGAAGACGAAGAAGGCACGAAAGGAGAAAAGAAATGACCCTTCGGTCCTATTTATAAGGCGAAAGAACATGAGTCAGGCGCGACAATCAAGGGGCCACAAAACGAAGCTGTCACCTCGATTTCCGCCGATCTATTAACAAAGAAGCATAATGGATAGCTTCGTTAAGACAGGTGACATCACTCCGGTTTATAGCAATCAGAGAAGATGACATCATGGCGGTTTACCAATTTATAAAAAGATGTTGAAAATGAAGCTTTTATTAAAGGATTGACATGAACCCGTTCAAATCAATCTGGGGCCTAATGTCGGGGATATTACTACTGGGCGTAAACCGGCCTATCTAGGCCGGGTTAACTTCGTCAGTAGTTAAGTATGTTAAAGCCCAAGAAGACAGAGGAGGGCTCAAGGCCCATGGTCGGTTCAAGGCCTGTAGCCGTAAACCGGCGTTAGTAGTTAACCTGTATTGTAAGTTAGGAATAAGTACAGACCAAACTGGACACATCTATGAGCCGGTATTGGGACTCCGTAAGCCGACGGGAGTCACCCGTGTATATAAGGGGACGACCCGGCGGCAGTTCAAGGACAACAGACAACAACTCGAGACATAGGCGAAGCATGTTGGCGCCCTAGTAATCGAAACCCCATCAATTCCATAACAACTAGACGTAGGCTTTTACCTTCATCGAAGGGGCCGAACTAGTATAAACTCTCTTGCGTCCTTGTGTCCGCTTTAACCCCTTCAAGCTAACCCGTCGCGATGGCTCCACGATTAAGTCCTTTCTCTAGGACATCTGCCGTGACAAAACCACGACAGACACCTTATCAAGTTCTATCTTCCTCCCACTCAATTCTTTCGAGAGAAACTCCTCGAGAAAGGACTCGTTCTTAGCGACAAACAATTTGCCCTCGGATCTGAGATAGAAGGTGTACCCAACTGTCACCTTTGGGTATCCTATGAAGATGTGTTTGTCCGCTTTGGGTTCGAACTTCTCTGGCTGATGCCTTAAGCATCGCAGCCCCAAACATTAAGAAACGACAACTTTGGTTTCTTGTCAAACCAATGTTCATACGGCGTCGTCTCAACGGACTTATATGGTGTCCTATCTAAAGTGAATGCAGCTGTCTCTAATGCATAACCTCAAAATAATAGAGGTAGATCATAGATCGCACCATATCTCATAAGGTTCGATTACGACACACCATAACCTCAAAATAATATGGGGATCGTAGTAGAAATTTAAAATTTTCTACACATCACCAAGATCAATCTATGGAGTAATCTAGCAACGAGGGAAAGGAGAGTGCATCTACATACCCTTGTAGATCGATAAGCGGAAGCGTTCAAGTGAACGGGGTTGATGGAGTCGTACTCGTCGTGATCCAAATCACCGATGATCCTAGCGCCGAACGGACGGCACCTCTGCGTTCAACACACATACTGAACGGAGACGTCTCCCACGCCTTGATCCAGCAAGGAGGAAGGAGAGGTTGAGGAAGAGAGTCCAACAGCAGCACGACGGCATGGTGGTGATGGAGTGGCAGTTCTCCGGCAGGGCTTCGCCAAGCTCACGCGTCGGAGAGGAGGTATTGGAGGGGAGGGGCTGCGCCAGGTTTAAGGGTATGGCCGCCCTCCCACCCCTCCACTATTTATAGGTGGGGAGAGAGGGGGCTGGTCCCCCTAAATCCCATCTAGGGTTGGGGGCGGTGGCCAAAGGGGGGAGGAGTGCCTCCCAAGTCAAGTGGAGGCCCTCCCCCTTAGGGTTTCCCCTCTCCCATGCGCATGGGCCTTGGGGGGCTGGTGCCCTTAGCCCATTAAGGTTAGGGCTCCCCCTACAACCCATGCTGCTGTATTGGACGTGGTGGAACATTTTCCGGACCTCCGGACCCCTCCGGAACCTTCCGGAAGCTTCCCGGTACAATACCGGAAAAAACCGAACTTTTCCCGGAACCCGAACAACAACTTTCCATATATAAACCTTTACCTACGGATCATTTCGGAACTCCTCGTGACATCCGGGATCTCATCCGGGACTCCGAACAACATTCGGTAATCACATACAAGTCTTCCTAATAACCCTAGCGTCATCGAACCTTAAGTGTGTAGACCCTACGGGTTCGGGAACCATGTAGACATGACCGAGACAACTCTCCGGCCAATAACCAACAGCGGGATCTGGATACCCATGTTGTCTCCCACATGTTCCATGATGATCTCATCGGATGAACCATGATGTCGACGATTCAATCAATCCCGTATTCAATTCCCTTTGTCTAGCGGTATTGTACTTGCCCGAGATTCGATCGTCGGTATCCCGATACCTTGTTCAATCTCATTACCGGCAAGTCTCTTTACTCATTCCGTAACACATCATCCCGTGATCAACTCCTTGGTCACATTGTGCACATTATGATGATGTCCTACCGAGTGGGCCCAGAGATACCTCTCCGTTTACACGGAGTGACAAATCCCAGTCTCGATTCGTGCCAACCCAACAAACACTTTCGGAGATACCTGTAGTGTACCTTTATAGCCACCCAGTTATGTTGTGACGTTTGGTACACCCAAAGCACTCCTACGGTATCCGGGAGTTGCACAATCCCATGGTCTAAGGAAATGATACTTGACATTAGAAAAGCTTTAGCATACGAACTACACGATCTTGTGCTAGGCTTAGGATTGGGTCTTGTCCATCACATCATTCTCCTAATGATGTGATCCCGTTATCAACGACATCCAATGTCCGTGGTCAGGAAACTGTAACCATCTATTGATCAACGAGCTAGTCAACTAGAGGCTTACTTGGGACATGGTGTTGTCTATGTATCCACACATGTATCTGAGTTTCCTATCAATACAATTCTAGCATGGATAATAAACGATTATCATGAACAATTAAATATAATAATAACTAATTTATTATTGCTTCTAGGGCATATTTCCAACAGGTGGAGCTTCAACGACCCCCGCGTGCTTCACTGTAGCTCCGGCGGCCCCAGCAACGCTTCATCATGATGTCGCGCGTGCTCCCTTTGATCCACCGGCTGCTGCATCCGCGCCTGCATCGCAGCACCGGTGACCTGCTGATGTCACACCCCATCCGGCATACAACACGGTGGATGCTGCAACACAGCGGGCCATGCCCCCCTCCTCTGCGGCGCCGTCGACACTCTGTCACGCGCGCTGGCCGACAACGCCTCAACTGCGAGATGCCGACCACTGCATCCCCGCCGGCATCGCAACACCGATGACCCTGGTGGCGTCGCACCCCATCAGCAGGCTGCAGCCCACAGAGTTCATGCAACGAGAAAGCGCCGGCGATGCGTGGTGGCTGGACAGGCGTGGGAGCACTAGCTTGCCGGTGGCGGAATTGATTGGAGATAAAACGGAGAGAGAACTGATACGTCTCCAACGTATCTATAATTTTTGATTGCTCCATGCTATATTATCTACTGTTTTGGACATTATTGGGCTTTATTATTCACTTTTATATTATTTTTGGGAGTAACCTATTAATCGGAGGCCCGGCCCAGAATTGCTGTTTTTTGCCTGTTTTATGGTTTCGAAGAAAAGGAATATCAAACGGAGTCCAAACGGAATGAAACCTTCGGGAACGTGATTTTCTAAACGAATAAGACCAGAGAGACTTGGACCCTACGTCAAGAAAGGAAACAGGAGGCCACGAGGTAGGGGGGCGCGCCCACCCCCACCAGGCACGCCCTCCACCCTCGTGGGCCCCCTGTTGCTCCACCGACGTACTCCATCCTCCTATATATATCCACGTACCCCCAAACAATCAGAAACGGAGCCAAAACCCTAATTCCACCGCCGCAACTTTCTGTATCCACGAGATCCCATCTTGGGGCCTGTTCCGGAGCTCCGCCGGAGGGGGCATCGATCACGAAGAGCTTCTACATCAACACCATAGCCCCCCCGATGAAGTGTGAATAGTTTACCTCAGATCTACGGGTCCATAGTTAGTAGCTAGATGGCTTCTTCTCTCTTTTTGGATCTCAATACAATGTTCTCCCCCTCTCTTGTGGAGATCTATTCGATGTAATCTTCTTTTTGCGGTGTGTTTGTCGAGACCGATGAATTATGGGTTTATGATCAAGTCTATCTATGAATAATATTTGAATCTTCTCTGAATTCTTTTATGTATGATTGGTTATCTTTGCAAGTCACTTCAAATTATCAGTTTGGTTTGCCTACTAGATTGATCTTTTCTGCAATGGGAGAAGTGCTTAGCTTTGGGTTCAATCTTGCGGTGTCCTTTCCCGGTGACAGTAAGGGCAGCGTGGCACGTATTGTATTGTTGCCATCGAGGATAACAAGATGGGGTTTTCTTCATATTGCATGAGTCTATCCCTCTACATCATGTCATCTTGCTTAAGGCGTTACTCTGTTTTTAACTTAATACTCTAGATGCATGCTGGATAGCAGTCGATGAGTGGAGTAATAGTAGTAGATGCAGGTAGGAGTCGGTCTACTTCTCTCGGACGTGATGCCTATATACATGATCATACCTAGATATTCTCATAACTATGCTCAATTCTGTCAATTGCTCAATAGTAATTTGTTCACCCACCGTAGAATACTTATGCTCTCGAGAGAAGCCATTAGTGAAACCTATGGCCCCTGGGTCTATCTTTATCATATTGATCTCCTACTACTTAGTTATTTCCTTTGCTATTTACTTTGCCTTTATTTTACTTTGCATCTTTATCACAAAAATACCAAAAATATTATCCTATCGTATCTATCAGATCTCACTCTCGTAAGTGGCCTGATAGGGATTGACAACCCCTATTTGTGTTGGTTGCGAGGATTTATTTGTTTTGTGCAGGTACGAGGGACTCGCGCGTAGCCTCCTACTGGATTGATACCTTGGTTCTCAAAGACTGAGGGAAATACTTATGCTACTTTGCTGCATCATCCCTTCCTCTTTGGGGAAAACCAACGCAGTGCTCAAGAGGTAGCAAGAAGGATTTCTGGCGTCGTTGCCGGCGAGGTCTACGCAAAAGTCAACATACCAAGTACCCATCACATACCCTTATCTCCCGCATTACATTATTTGCCATTTGCCTCTCGTTTCCTCTCCCCCACTTCATCCTTGCCATTTTATTCGCCCTCTCTCTCTATCCTCCCTCTCTATTTGCCTTTTTTTGTCCGCTTGCTTTTTGTTTGCTTGTGTGTTAGTTTGCTTGCTTGTCACGATGGCTCAAGATAATACTAAATTGTTTGACTTTACCAATACCAACAATAATGATTTTATTAGCACTCCGATTGCTCCTCTTACTGATGCTGAATCTTGTGAAATTAATACTGCCTTGCTGAATCTTGTCATGAAAGATTCGTTCTCCGGCCTTCCTAGTGAAGATGCTGCTACTCATCTAAATAGCTTCGTTGATTTGTGTGACATGCAAAAGAAGAAATATGTGGATAATGATATTGTTAAATTGAAGCTATTTCCTTTTTCGCTTAGAGATCGTACTAAAGCTTGGTTTTCGTCTTTGCCTAAAAATAGTATTGATTCATGGAACAAGTGCAAAGATGCTTTATCTCTAAGTATTTTCCTCCCGCTAAGATCATCTCTCTTAGAAATGATATTATGAATTTTAAGCAACTTGATCATGAACATGTTGCACAAGCTTGGGAGAGAATGAAATTAATGATACGTAATTGCCCTACTCATGGTTTAAATTTGTGGATGATTGTTCAGAATTTTCATGCCGGATTGAATTTTGATTCTAGAAATCTTTTAGATTCGGCCGCGGGAGGAACTTTTATGGAAATCACTTTAGGAGAAGCTACTAAACTCCTCGATAATATTATGGTTAATTATTCTCAATGGCATACTGAAAGATCTACTAATAAAAAGGTGCATGCGATAGAAGAAATTAATGTTTTGAGTGGAAAGATGGATGAACTTATGAAATTATTTGCTAATAAGAGTGTTTCTTCTGATCCTAATGATATGCCCTTGTCTACTTTGATTGAGAATAATAATGAATCTATGGATGTGAATTTTGTTGGTAGGAGCAATTTTGGTAACAACGCGTATAGAGGAAATTTCAATCCTAGGCCTTATCCTAGTAATCCCTATAATAATTATGGTAATTCCTACAACAATTCTTATGGAAATTATAATAAGATGCCCTCTGATTTTGATTCTAATATTAAAGAATTTATTACTTCTGAAAGTGCGTTATATCGACTAGATGGGGGGTGAATAGGCGATTTTTATGAAAGTCTTCAAAACGTGGGAGTTATGAAGACAAACGATAGAAATAAACCTAATACCCTGCAGCGGAAGGTAGACTACACTAGGCAAGCCATAGTCAAGTATTCAATAGAGTGAAAGCACAATGACTAATAGCAGCAATGTAGTAAGGATCAGGTAGGAAGATATTGTGAAGCCAGACAGAACACGCAGTCACTCAGTGAAGACAAAAGATAGTGCAAATATACAATGACTTCACAAGAAGTAACAGTAAGTAAAGGGAAGGGAAGATGAAACCAGTGACTCGTTGAAGACAATGATTTGTTGGACCAGTTCCAGTTGTTGTGACAACTGTACGTCTGGTTGGGGCGGCTAGGTATTTAAACCTTAGGACACACAGTCCCGGACACCCAGTCGTGAACACGCAGCTCAGGACACCCAGTCCTCACCGTATTCCCCTTGAGCTAAGGTCACACATACCTCGCCCAATCACTCTGGTAAGTCTTCAAGGTAGACTCCCAAACCTTCACAGACTTCGTTCACCGGCAATCCACAATGTCTCTTGGATGCTCAGAACGCGACGCCTAACCGGCTGGAGGATGCACAGTCCTCAAGTGTAATAAGTCTTCAGATCACACAGACAAGAAGACTTAAGTGATGCCTAATTCTCTTTGGCTCTGGGTGGTTAGGGCTTTATCCTCGCAAGGAATTCTCTCTCAAAGGCTTCGAGGTGGGTTGCTCTCAAATGACAAAAGTCGTACACTGAATCTGAGCAGCCAACCGTTTATGGTTGTAGGGGTGGGCTATTTATAGCCACTTGGCAACCCGACCTGATTTGTCCGAAATGACCCTGGGTCACTAAGGAACTGACACGTGTTCCAATGGTCAGATTTCAAAATCACACGGCAACTTTACTTGGGCTACAAGCAAAGCTGACTTGTCCGACTCTGGACAAGATTCGCTCTCATAGTCTTCACTCGAAAACATAGGTTTTGGTTAGGCATCACTTCAGTCATTGTGACTGGTTCTCTTGGACCCCACTTAACAGTACGGTGGTTCCTATGACTCAACACAAAAAGAAAGAGAACTACGAAAGATCTAAGTCTTCGAGCTTCATAGGCTTCATGTGGTGTCTTCTCTTGTCATAGTCTTCAATGTGAATATCTTCATATACCACCTTTGACTTCAATGTCTTCATACATTTTTAGGGGTCATCTCTGGTAGGAAAACCGAATCAATGAGGGACTTCTACCTGTGTTATCCTGCAATTCTCACAAACACATTAGTCCCTCAACTAGGTTTGTCGTCAATACTCCAAAACCAACTAGGGGTGGCACTAGATGCACTTACAATCTTCCCCTTTTTGGTGATTGATGACAAACTAGTTGAAGTTTTCAACGGGGAATATAATCTGTGAACTTGTAAAGGATAAGGAATTGTCTTCATAAGTTGCAAGGGCTCCCCCTGAAGATGTGCATATAAATAATTTGCTTTTGGAATGCAAATGCACATGGCAGGTTGTACTTGTGGAGATCCACTTCAACTTATGATGACAATCCACTATGCATGTGGAGGTATATGAAGATAATGACATGCATAATGGAAAATGGACGTCTGCAGAATGATCTAAGTGCGGAATTTATCGTCGCACATGCGGAATTTATCATCGCAAAATAAGGTGGCGGATAAGTAGCAGACGACCATCGAGTTTAAGTGTTACAACTCAAAGAACCAAATGTAGCAAAACGAGAGTTGTAAGCACGAAGCAAAATATAAAGCACCCGCCCATATGGACCCGCTTGAAGACTATCAACCTCATATGCTTCTCCCCCTTTTGTCAGTAAGGACCAAAAAGGTTTGAAGACATAGAGCATCTACTCATTCCCATGCGGAGTAGGTGAAGTAGCAGGGTCGTTCGTGGTGTTTGGCGGTGCTGAAGAGCTTGGAGCAGAGTCGAAGCGTGCTGAAGGAGGTGGCGGTGAAGTAGCATCGTCTTCATCCTCGATAACTCTGGCAGTCACAGTTGCAGCAGAGGAAGAGAACTCAGAGTCTTCAAGGGATGGAGTTCGTAGCAGCACAGCCCTTCGAGGAGGTGTGGAGTCAAACTTGAATCGCTCAGTGAAGCCATCCTCTTGAAGATCATCTTCAAAACACATCATCGTTAGCCCTTTCCATGTGCAGCGACAGGTTTCATGGGCAACAAAAGCATTCTTGGTGGCAAGATTGCGAATGCGATTAACATCCACCAAGAGGCTTTGCATCTGACGCTTCAGCCAGTCATGATGCCTATCCTATTTCTGATGAAGTGCCACAAGAAGCTCTCGGTCGTTGAGAGCACGAGTGCGCTTCTTGGGTCGTGGAGTAGTTGTACTATCAGTGGCTTTAGTGGAAGCAGGGTGTGGTGCACGTGTAGTGCCAGCCAAAGGATACACACGAATAACTGCTTCAACTCCTTCAGTGTTCTGAGAGAAACTCTGATGCTCTGCATTCTGAAGACTTAGAGGTTCCTTGGCAGGCTCAGGATAGATGGCTTCAATAGAGATATCCACATCAGGCAGAAAAATCCGATGATTGCGAGCAGATGGCTGATATGAGATAGCGGAGTGAAGTTTGATTAGTCGCATTACCCATAGGGCGTAGAACTTCAAGCCAAACAGATCAGAGCCTGATGCAGCAAGTTGGCGAATGAAGAATTCCTGTGCATTGAAGCATTTTCCATGAAGAATATAGAAGATCAAAGTCTTCATTGCACCCTCAAGCTTGGCATGTGGAGAGTGCCCTTTGATGGGCCAGAGAGTTCGCCTGATGATGTGATAAATGGTTCTTGGCAGATACTCAAGGTCTTCAACGAAGAACTCCGTGGGATAAGTAGCATCTTGGGGCAATGGCTTCATCATGATGAGCATCTGACTCATATTAGGTTCAAGCTTCTGAAAGATGCTCTCAATAGCTTCACTATGCAGCTGCCAGCCACGCTCGTAGAGATCGCCAGGAGTGGGCAAACCAGTGAGCTCAATGATGTCAAAGGCTTTGGCTTCGTGATGAACGTTTCCAGTCATCCACTCTAGGACCCAAGTCTTCGGATCTCTGCTATACCCGCGGATGTGAAGTGTGGCATAGAATTGGAGCAGCAACTCTTCATTCCAATGCTCTTGGTCAGTAACGAACGGCAGCAGTCCAACTTCCTTGAAGCAATCCAAAGCTTCTTCCAGACAGGGCAGACCAGCTATAGCTTCAATGTCAAGGCGCTTGTGTGGGAAGATGCGACCTTGGTTGTAAAGAATGCATGAGTAATAGCTTCGCTGCGGATAGCTCCAGAACCGATCAGATGATATCCTTTCCCTTGAGTAGGGGTTCCTGGAGCTACCGAAGAATGTGTTGTCTGCTCTGAAGCCATTGATATTGAAGGAGCCAGGTGCTGATGAAGGACCTGGGAACCTTGGCAATCTTGGGATTGGCTTCTGTACCTGAGGCATGTGCTCAACATGATAGTCGAACTAGGGACCGGCAGCAGACTCAGGAACAGAAGTGGCAGGATCAGTGGCTTCGCTGTCTTCTAATGCTTTTGTTGGGGAGGGCTCCACATTAGCTTCATTGGTGGTGGTGGCAGTCGCAAGATTTTCATCCTCCACTTGACGACCTGGAGGGTTGGTCACAAGCACGTTCTCCTTAAGAACTGCTTCTTGGTGGGACAAGGGAGTGGGAACTTGTGGGACTTCTTCTTCCACGGCTGATGCAGCCGGATTGTCTTCAGCAGAGACTTGAGGCCTTGGACCTTTGCGAAGCCTGCGCAACGCAGGCGACGCCTGTGGAGTTGGAGTTGGCTGGGCCTCATAGTCTTCTTCCTCTTGTGGGTGATCTGCCCATGAAGCATCCTGTGCAATTGGTGTCAGTGGACGACCAATGCTGATGAGTTCGCTGTTCTCGAGCTGAGGAAGGACTGCACCATCTTCTACATGGTCATGTTGACCAATGTCTTCAGCAGCGATGGGATCAGCTGCTGGAAAGTCTTCAGCTTCATGAGCCTCTGTGGAAGCAGGCTCATGGATTGTCAGTTGGCGTTCAGCTTCAGGATAGACCATAGAAATGGGTTCAACTATCAAAGGCTCTGTGGGAGCAGCCCGATCTTTCTTGGTCTTCCTCTTCTTCTTGGGAGGGGCAGTGGGAGAGGCTTCAGGATGTTTCCTCTTCCTGGCTTCAGCCTCAGCAGTCCTCGTCTTCTTGAGCTCTAAAGCGGTTGACCGGCTTTTTGGCTTCGAGCCAGTCAGTCTAGTTGGGAAGACAATGGGAACTGCTTCCTGCCTTGGTGCGTCGGGTTCAGCCGTAGCGGGCTTCTTCTTCTTTGCGGCCATCCCGGGGTCGATGCCAGGACGCCCAAGGGCCTTGCGCTTCTCAGCCTCATTGTAGGCTTGCACACATCTATCAGCCAGAACCTTCATGCGCTCACGCGAACCCTGAGCTTATGCACGTTTCTTTACAAAGGCTTCCTTGAGCTCGTGCATCATAATCTTGAAGTTCTTCACTTCTTGCACGCTGAGCTTGGCCATATGCTTCTTGAACTGAGCCTTTTCATAGTCAATCTTTTGCTTCAGTTCAACAATGCGCTGGGCGACAGCTAGCTCTGAAGCAATGGCGCCTTGGAAGGCAACACTGAGGCCAATGGGTAGCTGCAGATCTTCAAAGCTGATGTTTGGCGTGTCAAACCACTCATCAATGAAGTTGTGGATGATTGTCACATCAAAGAGAGGCATATCGTTGAAGATTTCTGCTTCTTCTTTGCTCTTGATGAGTTGCTCAAGAGCGTCATCTGCAAGATCTTCATCACTTGACAGATCAATGGCATCATTGCGCAGAATGGCAGCAGCTGTTAGCTCTTGGCCGGTGTGTGGCAAAGGCATCTTGACTTTCTGGGGCTTGGAGATGCGTGATAAATCTTCGGACTGCACACTGTCTTCAGGAGGTGCAGTTGCCAGTGGCTTCGCCATTGAGATTTTTGGTGAAGGGGCAGGCTTTGAAGCTTTAAGCTTCTTCAACTTCTTTGGCTTCAGCGCTGCAGGCGCTTCATCTGATTCAGCGTCAGCTGTAGGCTCATTCACTGCAGTCCCTTGAACCAAGATGTGGGTGAGGAGGCCTTCAAGGTTGTAGAAAGGACCGATGACATTGCGTTCTGCTTCGCGAGTTCCATCGGCATGGGGAGCAGAGGGTCCAGGGTTGAAATCTAACCCCAAAGTCTTCTTGTTCTGCTTCGCTGAGTTCTGGGCAAACTGGAAGTTGCGCTTGAACAGATTGTCGTCACGACACCATAGTAGTGACGATGGGTGTGCATCAGCAGGCTGTGGCCCACGGACCATGCAGGGATAGAAGCCTTGTTCAATGGCTTCATCTCTGGACCTGGGTAGAAGATTCTTGTATAGGATGTCTCCCCATGGTCTCTTGATGGCGTTTTTCTCAGCATATTCCTGGGTTACAAATCGGTATTTGAACCATTGTTCTGCCCAATATCTTCGAATCCATTGGATTCGGGTCTTGCGCTGATTGTAATCCTCTTCAGGATCTGTCTTGTACAGTTCTGAGAGGTCATCTGGCAGATCTCTGGATGTTTCTCCACGGCGCTTTCTGCCACCCTTCCTTGCTGGTTTCTCTGAAGCCATAAACTTTAAACTGAAAGGCTTCAACACATTCAAAGGCTTCAAAGGTTTTCGCTTGCTAGACAAACAGGAACTGGCTTCGGGAGAATTTATGTGATGCTGTAAGAATTTTGCAAATGAATGCAGACTATGAGAACCAAAGGATTCTCCCACGGACATGTACCTGTGACAGCATTAAGGTGCGAGGGAAGGGGAAGAGGTCATATGCATTCTCAGAAGATTTTGAAGATAAATCAGTTTAGAGGACATCGACCTCATCGTGCGAAGACATTCACTCATAGATAAGGAGTTGGTTCCAGATTTGTACGAATCCACAGATCAGTACAAGTGAGGAATCTAACTACTTTGTGAAGCATAAGTGAATATACTAGGCATGTTATGAGATGCAGTTTGAGAGAGATCTAAATTGTGTGAATAGAAACTGCTTGTGGTAGAAAGTGACAAAGCCATAGAATCAACGGTGCCGTAAAAAGGAAGTTTTATTTACCACACTAAGAACTGCTAGACGGAGTGGAAGAAGAGGCCGAGCAGTTCGATCTTCCATGCCCTAACTTGGCGATGGAGGACACCTACGGCGACGACGGAGAGGACGATGTCCGCGGTCGGCGTGAAGACGGCGTCGGAGAGGTTGCGGCAGCGAAGCGCTTCGTCGCCGGCGTCGTCGAGGGCTAGCGGTGGCGCTAGGGTTTGTGCGAGAGTGGAAGAAGAGATAATGACCACTGTGAAGTGTGTATTTATAGGTACAGGGGCAGCACTGTGTTATTACACAGGTGCCCCTGGCGATTCGCATCTGAGGAACACGTGGCCATTATGCGGAATTTTGGGGTTTGTTTCACGTCCCACGCACGCCTGGATTGTCGGGTGGTCGTTTCTACTTCTCCGGGTTTCATGTGGAGGAATGAGCATTGAAAATGGACTTAATGGTTGTCTCTGTATCTTCTGCTGACAAGGACGCAGAGAAGACATTAGACAGTTTCAATAGAATGCATATGATTTGGAGAGATAGAATTTGAGATAGAAAGCATAGAGAGGTTAGGGTCCGATCACATTCACTTAGTTCAAAAGATTCAACAAGAAGACATAGCTATAAGTGAATGCTGTAGAGGACAGAACACTAGTAGATATATATATCTATATAATCAACATAGTGAAGATAATCATGAAGATATGTTGAGATTGAAGCCAAACTAAATGTGAAGACATAGCAAATGTAACGCCATGAGTGAAACACTTCAAAATAGAACATTTGGTGGTGGCCTTACCCACCGTATAGGAAGTATTAGACCCAGACACGGCGCACAATTATCGTGGCGCTCCGAAGTCAAATTCCACATTAATGTATTCACACTTAGAATGTATGTCTTCATTGATTGAAGATATACTTTACTTCGTTTGTTGCACATCTAAGTCATCAATATGCATAAGGGTTAGGATGTGTGCCTGATCACAGGACATTTGAGGATTCCAGGATATTTAGCTCACACCGTAACTTGCAAAATCTCTTCTCATCCAAGGGCTTGGTGAAGATATCTGCCAATTGCTCTTCAGTGTTGACGTGTATGATATCAATATCTTCCTTCACAACATGATCTCTGAGAAAGTGATGACGAATTTCAATGTGCTTTGTCTTCGAGTGCTGAACTGGGTTGTTGGCAATCTTGATGGCGCTTTCGTTGTCGCAGTAAAGTGGCACTTGCTTCAGATGAATGCCATAGTCTTTGAGCGTTTGCTTCATCCATAGAAGCTGAGCGCAGCAAGATCCAGCAAGAATGTATTCAGATTCAGCAGTGGAGAGAGATACACAGTTCTGCTTCTTTGAAGACCAACATACAAGTGATCGTCCCAGAAAGTGACATGTGCCTGATGTAGACTTGCGATCAACTTTGTCACCAGCATAATCAGCATCCGAGAATCCAACCAGATCAAACTCTGAGCCCTTTGGATACCATAATCCTAGAGTTGGGGTGTGAGCCAAATATCGAAGAATTCGCTTCACAGCTAAGTGATGCGACTCCTTTGGTGCCGCTTGAAATCGAGCACACATGCAAACACTAAGCATAATATCTGGCCTAGATGCACATAGATAAAGTAAAGAACCAATCATGGAGCGGTATACCTTTTGATCAAACTCTTTACCATTGTCGTCGGGACCCAGATGATGTTTGGCTGGCATTGGTGTTGTGAAGCCTTTGCAGTCTTGCATACCAAACTTCTTCAGGAAATCTTTGAGATACTTCTCTTGAGATATGAAGATGCCGTTGCGTTGTTGTCGTATTTGAACACCGAGGAATAACTTCAGCTCTCCCATCATGGACATCTGATATTGCTCTTGCATCATATATCCAAACTCTTCACTGTACTTCTGATTGGTGCAGCCGAAGATAATGTCATCCACATATATTTGGCACACAAACAGTTCACCATCATATGTCTTCGTGAAGAGAGTGGGGTCTAGGGAACCAAGTATGAAGCCTTTGCTCTTCAGGAAGTATTTGAGTGTGTCATACCAGGCCCGAGGGGCTTGTTTGAGGCCATACAGTGCCTTGTTGAGCTTGTATACCATGTCAGGATGTTTTGAATCTTCAAAGCCAGGCGGTTGTGCAACATACACTTCTTCTTCAATCTTGCCATTGAGAAAAGCACTCTTCACATCCATTTGATATAGAAGTATGTTATGATGATTTGCATAGGCCAGCAGTATGCGTATGGCTTCAAGTCTAGCCACAGGAGAAAATGTTTCATCGAAGTCAATGCCTTCCACTTGAGTATATCCTTGAGCAACGAGACGAGCTTTGTTTCTGACAACTTGACCATGCTCATCTTGCTTGTTGTGGTATATCCATTTGGTGCCTATTATATTGTGCTTCCGTGGATCAGGACGCTTAACCAGTTCCCATACATTATTCAGCTCAAACTGATGAAGCTCTTCTTTCATAGCTTGAATCCATTCAGGTTCCATGAAGGCTTCTTCAACTTTCTTGGGTTCTGTTATTGAGACGAATGCGAAGTGCCCATAGAAATTTGCTAGCTGAGTTGCCCTTGAACGAGTGAGTGGACCGGGTGCATTGATGCTATCAATTATTCTTTCAATCTACACTTCATTGGGAACGCGAGGATGTATAGGGCGAAGATTTTGCTCTTGCTGATCATTGTCGTTGTTAGAAGGAATGTCTTCAGGCTAAGAATTGTCTTCATGTTGATCAGGTGCTGAGATGATAAGTTCTTCTTCAGGATGAGCTTCAGAAGGTATAATTTCTCCAGTTCCCATTAGCTTGATTGATTCACTGGATGGAGCTTCATCTAGCACATTTGGCAGTTGCTCTCTTTGTGAACCGTTGGTCTCATCGAACCGCACATCCACTGCTTCAACCACTTTGTAATGAAAGAGATTGAAGACTCTGTAGGAGTGCAAATCATTTCCATATCCAAGCATAAAACCCTCATGTGCTTTTGTTGCAAACTTTGAGGTGTGATGTGGGTCCTTGATCCAGCACCTGGCTCCAAATACTCTGAAGTAACTGACATTTGGCTTCTTGCCAGTAAGGAGCTCATAAGATGTCTTGTTCAGAAGCTTGTGAAGATAAACACGATTGATTGTATGGCATGCAGTATCAATGGCTTCAGGCCAGAATTTTCTTGGAGTCTTGTATTCATCTAGCATCGTTCTGGCCATCTCAATGAGTGTTCTGTTCTTGTGTTCGACGACTCCATTCTGCTGTGGCGTGTACGGGGCCGAGAATTCATGTGTGATGCCCAAGGTATCAAGATATGTATCAAGGCCAGTGTTCTTGAATTCAGTGCCATTGTCACTTCTGATGTGCTTTATCTTGGCGCCATAATTGTTCATAGCTCGATTGGCGAAGCGTCTGAAGACATCCTGCACTTCAGTCTTGTAAAGAATTATGTGCACCCAAGTATATCTAGAATAGTCATCAACAATGACAAAGCCATAGAGACAAGCAATAGTAGTAAGAGTTGAGTAATGAGTGGGACCGAAAAGATCCATGTGAAGCAGTTCGAAGGGTCGAGTAGTGGTCATGATTGTCTTCAAGGGATGTTTGGCCCTCGTCATCTTTCCTGCCTCACAGGCACCGCATAAGTGATCTTTCTTGAACTTGACACCCTCGATGCCTATGACATGCTTCTTGTTTGCCAGGGTGGGGAGGTTCCTCATGCCAGCATGCCCAAGCCTCCGATGCCAGAGCCAGCATTCTGAAGCTTTTGCTAGAAGACATACGGCAAGCTGTGGTCCTGCTGAGAAATCTACCACGTACAAATCATCTTTTCGATACCCTTCAAATACTAGAGACTTGTCAGATTCCATTAGAACAATGCAACGATATTTTCCAAATATTACGATCATGTTTAAATCGCAAAGCATTGAGACAGAAATTAAGTTGAAGCCAAGGGATTCAACAAGCATGACTTTATCCATGTGTTGATCCCTTGAGATTGCAACTCTACCTAGGCCCAATACCTTACTTTTACCAGTGTCAGCAAATGTGATGTGGCTCTTGTCGGATGGACGTAAGGTTGAGTCCATAAGAAGACTTCTTTTGCCAGTCATGTGATTTGTACACCCACTATCAATAATCCATTCTGAAGACGCTGGTGTCGTACCCTACAATGCAGTTAGGGGGATAGGCTTCACCAAGAGCATTGTGAAGCAAAAACATTTGATGAACCAGTGGGTTATGAAAGCTTAGATCCAGATTAGGACTAATAGGGAGAGTAGCAAGCTAGTCAGGAACGAAGTACATAGTAAGACCATTTGGGCATTTGATCTTGCGCCCTACAAGATGTTTAAGGTCCCTAGCAATAGCGTCAGATGATTTTGGTTTTCTGCTAGAGACCTTTCCCTGCAAAAGGGAGTTAAGCTTTCTTAGCCACCCACATCTTCAAGGGTGGCTTAGAAGCAATAAGTCTAAGTGCAGCATCTGAGAATTTTGGCTTTGGAGCCCTAGCAAACAGTCTTGCAGGCGGACAATAGTACTCATGAGAATAAGCAGAATAGTTCTTGGTCTTATGAACATGGCGGTTTGACGAACCGCTCTCATATTCATATGCCTGAGTATGGTTTCCCTGCAAAACATTTGCGTTAGTGCGACTCAGGTGATTCCTCTATCTGTATGAAGCCTTTGGACCGTATGAAGCCTTTGGTCTAAGGTTTGTCTTCTTCACGTGAGGTGCCATGATGACATTCACAGGAAGATTCTCCAGACACCTTTTCGGAACCCAGATCTTCTTCATAGGCAGTCCATTCCTGCAGTTAGTACCAATGTACCTGGCAAACACTTCACCATTCTGATTCTTAAACAGTATATAGTTTGCATCAAAGGATTCATCAATGATAATGGGGTTAGCACAAGTGAAGCCAGATAGATTGGATGGATCTGCTGAAGGTTCCTTTGCAGCAACCCACATGGTTTTGGGGTACTGCTCAGGTTTCCAGTAAGAGCCATCAGCATTCATTTTCCTTATGAACCCAACACCCTCTTTCCTCGGGTTTCGGTTCAGAATCTGCTTTTTGAGGACATCACATAGTGTCTGATGCCCTTTAAGACTTTTGTACATCCCTGTTTCAAGCAATGTCTTCAACCTAGCATTCTCATCAGCAATAGCGGTGGTATCCTCAGCAGAGGGATTAGTTACCACATCAACAGTTGAAGATATTGCAACAGCAGTAGCAGTAGAACATTCAGCAACAAAAGTAGCATTATCACGCTCAATGCATTTAAGACATGGTGGTTCAAATCCTTCCTGAGCGGGACTGATCTGTTTGGCGCGAAGTGACTCGTTTTCCTTTTGAAGATCTTCATGAACCGCTCTCAATTTCTCAAGATCTTGCTTCCTTTGAAGATAATCATAGGAAAGCTTTTCATGAGTTATTGAGAGAGTTTCATGACGACTTTCAAGTTCCTGATACTTAACGTGAAGATTTTTTATGTCTTCAATTAAGGATTCAGATCGAGTCATTTCAACACCTAACAGATCATTGCTTCTGTCTAACAGTTTTTGAATATGTTCCATAGCTTTTTGTTGTTCAGTTGCAATTTTAGCAAGTGTTTTGTAGCTGGGTTTTGAACCACAATCAGAGTCATCGTCACTAGATGTTTGATAGTGAGTAGTGCGTGTGTTTACCTTGGCACCGCGTGCCATGAAGCAGTAGGTAGAAGCGGAGTAGTCCTTGTCATTTGTATCGGTGTCGGTGATGAGGTCATTGTCTTCAGTGTTGAAGATGGACTTGGCAACGTATGCTGTAGCCAGACTTGCGACGCCTGAATCGGACTCCTCCTCAGACTCCACCTCCGCCTCCTCAGAAGCGGACTCCTCCTCTGAATCCATTTCCTTGCCAACAAACGCACGTGCCTTGCCAGATGAGCTCTTCTTGTGTGATGAAGACTTTGAGGAGGACTTGGAAGAATACTTTGAGTATTTCTTCTTCTTCTTGTCGTCAGAGTCATATTACTTGCTCTTCTTCTTCTTTTTGTTCTCATTGTCCCACTGTGGACACTCAGAGATGAAGTGGCCAGGTTTCTTGCACTTGTGACATGTTTTCTTCTTGTAGTCGTGAGCAGAAGCTTCATCATTCCTTGAGCTTGATCGGGAAGACTTTCTGAAGCCTTTCTTCTTGGTGAATTTTTGGAACTTCTTCACAAGCATAGCAAGTTCCCTTCCAATGTCTTCAGGATCATCAGAATTGCTGTCAGATTCTTCTTCAGATGAGGAGACAGCTTTTGCCTTCGAGGCACGAATTCGCCCATAGTTTGGACTGTAGATATCTCTTTTCTCAGAAAGCTGAAACTCATGTATGTTGAGCCTCTCAAGTATGTCAGACGGATCGAGTGTCTTGAAATCATGACGTTCTTGAATCATCAGGGCTAGGGTGTCAAACGAACTATCAAGTGATCTCAGCAGTGTCTTGACGACTTCATGTTTGGTGATCTCAGTAGCGCCAAGGGCTTGAAGCTCATTTGTGATGTCAGTGAGTCGGTCAAATGTGAGCTGGACATTCTCATTGTCATTTTGCTTGAAGCGGTTGAAGAGGTTGCGAAGGACACTGATTCTCTGATCTCTCTGGGTTGAGACGCCTTCATTGACCTTGGAGAGCCAGTCCCAGACCAGCTTAGATGTTTTCAAAGCACTCATATGGCCATACTGTCCTTTGGTCAGATGACCACAGATGATATTCTTGGCAGTAGAGTCCAGTTGAACGAATTTCTTGACATCAGCAGCAGTGACACCTTCTCCAGCCTTGGGAACGCCGTTCTCGACGACATACCATAGGTCGACGTCAATGGCTTCAAGATGCATGCGCATCTTATTCTTCCAGTAGGGATATTCAGTTCCATCGAAGATGGGGCACGCAGCGGAGACTTTAATTATCCCTACAGTCGACATAGCTAAAACTCCAGGTGGTTAAACCGAATCACACAGAACAAGGGAACACCTTGCTCTGATACCAATTGAAAGTGCGTTATATCGACTAGAGGAGGGGTGAATAGGCGACTTTTATGGAAGTCTTCAAAACGTGGGAGTTATGAAGACAAACGATAGAAATAAACCTAATACCCTGCAGCGGAAGGTAGACTACACTAGGCAAGCCATAGTCAAGTATTCAATAGAGTGAAAGCACAATGACTAATAGCAGCAATGTAGTAAGGATCAGGTAGGAAGATATTGTGAAGCCAGACAGAACACGCAGTCACTCAGTGAAGACAAAAGATAGTGCAAACATACAATGACTTCACAAGGAGTAACAGTAAGTAAAGGGAAGGGAAGATGAAACCAGTGACTCGTTGAAGACAATGATTTGTTGGACCAGTTCCAGTTGCTGTGACAACTGTACGTCTGGTTGGGGCGGCTAGGTATTTAAACCTTAGGACACACAGTCCCGGACACCCAGTCCTGAACACACAGCTCAGGACACCCAGTCCTCACCGTATTCCCCTTGAGCTAAGGTCACACAGACCTCGCCCAATCACTCTGGTAAGTCTTCAAGGTAGACTCACAAACCTTCACAGACTTTGTTCATCGGCAATCCACAATGTCTCTTGGATGCTCAGAACGCGACGCCTAACCGGCTGGAGGATGCACAGTCCTCAAGTGTAATAAGTCTTCAGATCACACAGACAAGAAGACTTAAGTGATGCCTAATTCTCTTTGGCTCTGGGTGGTTAGGGCTTTATCCTCGCAAGGAATTCTCTCTCAAAGGCTTCGAGGTGGGTTGCTCTCAAACGACAAAAGCCGTACACTGAATCTGAGCAGCCAACCGTTTATGTTGTAGGGGGTGGGCTATTTATAGCCACTTGGCAACCCGACCTGATTTGTCCGAAATGACCCTGGGTCACTAAGGAACTGACACGTGTTCCAACGGTCAGATTTCAAACTCACACGGCAACTTTACTTGGGCTACAAGCAAAGCTTACTTGTCCGACTCTGGACAAGATTCGCTCTCATAGTCTTCACTCGAAGACATAGGTTTTGGTTAGGCATCACTTCAGTCATTCTGACTGGTTCTCTTGGACCCCACTTAACAGTATGGTGGTTCCTATGACTCAACACAAAAAGAAAGAGAACTACGAAAGATCTAAGTCTTCGAGCTCCATAGGCTTCATGTGGTGTCTTCTCTTGTCATAGTCTTCAATGTGAATATCTTCATATACCACCTTTGACTTCAATGTCTTCATACATTTTTAGGGGTCATCTCTGGTAGGAAAACCGAATCAATGAGGGACTTCTACCTGTGTTATCCTACAATTCTCACAAACACATTAGTCCCTCAACTAGGTTTGTCGTAAATACTCCAAAACCAACTTGGGGTGGCACTAGATGCTTTTACAACTTCGCAAAAGAATTTTAATGCTATGATTGAAGAAAAATTGCTTAAGATTGATGATTTGGCTAGGAACATTGATAGAATTGCTTTTGATGTTGATTCTTTGAAACTTAGATCTATTCCACCTAAGCATGATATCATTGAGTCTCTCAAAGCCATGAAAATTTCCATTGATGAGTGCAAAGAAAGAACCGCTAGGATGCGTGCTAAGAAAGATGCCTTTATAAGAGCGTGTTCTTCTAGTTCCTATGAAAATAAAGATGAAGATCTAAAAGTTATTGATGTGTCCCCTATTAAATCTTTGTTTTGCAATATGAATCTTGATAATGATGGGACTGAATATGATCCACCTTTACCTAGAAGGCGTTCCAAGAATTCGGAATTTGTTGGTCCTAATGCTAAATTTGATAAAAGTGGGATTGAAGAAATTAAAACCCTAGATGTTGCTAAACCCACTATTATGGATTTCAAGGAATTTAACTATGAAAATTGCTCTTTGATTGATTGTATTTCCTTGTTGCAATCCGTGCTAAATTCTCCTCACGCTTATAGTCAAAATAAAGCGTTTACTAAACATATCGTTGATGCCTTGATGCAATCTTATGAAGAAAAACTTGAATTGGAAGTTTCTATCCCTAGAAAACTTTATGATGAGTGGGAACCAACTATTAAAATTAAAATTAAAGATCATGAATGCCATGTTTTATGTGATTTGGGTGCTAGTGTTTCCACGATTCCAAAGACTTTGTGTGATTTGTTAGGTTTCCGTGATTTTGATGATTGCTCTCTAAACTTGCACCTTGCGGATTCCACTATTAAGAAATGTTGGGGATCATAGCAGAAATTTAAAAAAATTCTACGCATCACCAAGATCAATCTATGGAGTAATCTAGCAACGAGGGGAAGGAGAGTGCATCTACATACCCTTGTAGATCGCTAAGCGGAAGCGTTCAAGTGAACGGGGTTGATGGAGTCATACTCGTCGTGATCCAAATCATCGATGATCCTAGCGCCGAACGGATGGCACCTCCACGTTCAACACACGTACAGAACGGAGATGTCTCCCAAGCCTTGATCCAGCAAGGAGGAGGGAGAGGTTGAGGAAGAGAGTCCAACAGCAGCACGACAACGTGGTGCTGATGGAGTGACAGTTCTCCGGCAGGGCTTCGCCAAGCTCACGCGGAGGAGGAGAGGTATTGGAGGGGAGGGGCTGTGCCAGGTTCAAGGGTGTGGCCGCCCTCCCACCCCTCCACTATTTATAGGTGGGGAGAGAGGGGGCCAGCCCCCCTAGATCCCATCTAGGGTTGGGGCGGCGGCCAAGGGGGGGAGGAGTGCCTCCCAAGTCAAGTGGAGGCCCTCCCCCTTAGGGTTTCCCCTCTCCCATGCGCATGCGCCTTGGGGGGGCTGGTGCCCTTGGCCCATTAAGGTTAGGGCGCCCCCTTACAGCCCATGCTGCTGTATTGGACGTGGTGGAACATTTTCCGACCTTCGGACCCCTCCGAAATCCTCCGGAAGCTTCCCGGTACAATACCGGAAAAAACCGAACTTTTCCCGGAACCCGAACAACAACTTTCCATATATAAATCTTTACCTTTGGACCACTCTGGAACTCCTCGTGATGTCCGGGATCTCATCCGGGACTCCGAACAACATTCGGTAATCACATACAAGTCTTCCTAATAACCCTAGCGTCATCGAACCTTAAGTGTGTAGACCCTACGGGTTCGGGAACCATGCAGACATGACCGAGACAACTCTTCGGCCAATAACCAACAGCGGGATCTGGTTACCCATGTTGGATCCCACATGTTCCACGATGATCTCATCGGATGAACCACGATGTCGAGGATTCAATCAATCCCGTATTCAATTCCCTTTGTCCAGCGGTATTGTACTTGCCCGAGATTCAATCGTCGGTATCCCAATACCTTGTTCAATCTTGTTACCGGCAAGTCTCTTTACTCATTCCGTAACACATCATCCCGTGATCAACTCCTTGGTCACATTGTGCACATTATGATGATGTCCTACCGAGTGGGCCCAGAGATACCTCTCTGTTACACGGAGTGACAAATCCTAGTCTCGATTCGTGCCAACCCAACAGACACTTTCGGATATACCTGTAGTGAACCTTTATAGCCACCCAGTTACGTTGTGACGTTTGGCACACCCAAAGCACTCCTACGGTATCCGGGAGTTGCACAATCTCATGGTCTAAGGAAATGATACTTGACATTAGAAAAGCTTTAGCATATGAACTACACGATCTTTGTGCTAGGCTTAGGATTGGGTCTTTTCCATCACATCATTCTCCTAATGATGTGATCCCGTTATCAACGACATCTAATGTCCATGGTCAGGAAACCGTAACCATCTATTGATCAACGTGCTAGTCAACTAGAGGCTTACTAGGGACATGTTGTTGTCTATGTATCCACACATGTATCTGAGTTTCCTATCAATACAATTCTAGCATGGATAATAAACGATTATCATGAACAAGGAAATATAATAATAACCAATTTATTATTGCCTCTAGGGCATATTTCCAACAGTCTCCCACTTGCACTAGAGTCAATAATCTAGTTCACATCGGCATGTGATTAACACTCACAGGTCACATCGCCATGTGACCAACATCCAAAGAGTTTACTAGAGTCACTAATCTAGTTCACATCACTCTGTGATTAATACTCAATGAGTTCTGGGTTTGATCATGTTATGCTTGTGAGAGAGGTTGTAGTCAACGGGTCTTGCCATATTCAGATCCCTATGTATTTCGCAAAACTTTATATCATAGATGCTGCTGCCACATTCCACTTGGAGCTATTCCAAATTGTTGCTCCATTATACGTATCCGGCATCTCTACTAAGAGCTATCCGGATAGGTGTTAAACTTGCATCGACGTAACCCTTTTTGTCGAACTCTTTATCACCTCCATAACTGAGAAACATTTCCTTATTCCTCTAAGGACAATTTTGACCACTATCTGGTGATCCATTCCTAGATCACCTTTGTACCCTCTTGCCAGACATGTGGCAAGGCACACATCAGGTGCGGTACTCAGCATGGCATACCGTATAGAGCCTATGACAAGAGCATAGGGGACGACCTTCGTCCTTCCTCTTTCTTCTGCCGTGGTCAAGCTTTGAGTCTTACTCAACTTCACACCTTACAACTCAGGTAAGAACCCCTTCTTTGACTGGTCTATTTTGAACTCCTTCAAAAAAATGTCAAGGTGTGCGTTCTTTGAAAGTATCATCAGGCGTCTTGGCCTATTTCTATAGATCCTGATGCCCAATATGTAAGCAGCTTTATCCAGGTCTTCCTTTGAAAATCACTCTTCAAACAACCGTTTATGCTTTCTAGAAATTCTACATCATTTCGGATCAACAATATGTCATCCACATATACTTATCAGAAATGCTGTAGTGCTCCCACTCACTTTCTTGTAAATACAAGTTTCTAGCAAACATTGTATAAACCTAAAAGCTTTGATCACTCCATCAAAGCATATATTCTGACTCCGAGATGCTTGCTCTAGTCCATAGAAGGATCGCTGGAGCCAGCATACCTTTTAGCATCCTTAGGATCGACAAAACTTTGATTGTATCACATACAAATCTTTCTTATGAAAATTGGTAAGAAAACTTGTTTTGACATCCATCTGTCAGATTTCATAATTGAAAAATACAGCTAATGCTAACATGATTCCGACGGACTTAAGCATCGCTACGGGTGAGAAATTCTCATCGTAGTCAACTCCTTGAACTTGTGAAAAGACTCTTTCCCACAAGTCGAGCTTCATAGATGGTAACATTACCGCCCACGTCCGTCTTCTTCTTAAAGATCCATTTATCTCAATGGCTTGCCGATCATCGGGCAAGTCCACCAAAGTCCATACTTTGTTCTGATATATGGATCCTATCTCGGATTTCATGGCTTCTAACCATTTGTCAGAATACGGGCCCACCATCGCTTCTCCATAGCTCGTAGGTTTATTGTTGTCTAACAACATGATATCTAAGACAGGATTACCGTACCACTTAGGAGTAGTACATATCCTTGTCGACCTACGAGGTTTGATAGCAACTTGATCCGAAGCTTTATGATCACTATCATTAAATTCCTATTCAACAGACGTAGGCGCCACAGAAAACATCTTTCTATGTTGCATCACTCTCTGGTTGAAGTAAAGGTTCGACAACCTCATCAAGTTCTATCTTCCTCCCGCTCAATTCTTTTGAGAGAAACTCCTTCTCGAGATAGGACCCGTTCTTACGACAAACAATTTGCCCTCGGATCTGAGATAGAAGGTATACCCAGCTGTCATCCTTGGGTATCCTATGAAGATGTGTTTGTCCGCTTTGGGTTTGAGCTTCTCCGGCTGAAGCCCTAAGCATCGCATCCCCAAACATTAAGAAACGACAACTTTGGTTTTTGCCAAACCAATGTTCATATGACGTCGTCTCAACGGACTTAGATGGTGTCCTATCTAAAGTGAATGCAGCTGTCTCTAACGCATAACCTCAAAATGAAAATGGTAGATTGGTAAGAGACATCATAGATCGCACCATATCTCATAGGGTTCGATTACGACGTCCGGACACACCATTACCTTGTGGTGTTCTAGATGGCTTCAACTGTGAAACAATTCCACAATGTCTTAAGTGATTGCCAAACTCACAACTCAGAAAATCCCCTTTTGATCAGATCGTAGGAACATGATCTTATTGTTATGATGATTCTTAACTTCACTCTGAAATCGCTTGAACTTCTCAAACGTTTCAGACTTGTGCTTCATTAAGTAGATATACCTATATCTACCCAAATCGTCAGTGAAGATGAGAAAATATCGATATCCACCGCACGCTTCAATTCTCATTGGATCGCACGCATCAGCATGCATGATTTCCAACAAGTCACTTGCCCGTTTCATTGTACCTAAAAACGGGGTCTTAGTCATCCTGCCCATGAGGCATGGCTCGCATGTGTCAAGCGATTCAAAATCAAGTGACTCCAAACATCCATCGATATGGAGTTTCTTCATGCATCTTACGCCAATATGACCTAAGCGGCAGTGCCACAACAAAGTGGTATTATCATTATTAACTCTACATCTTTTGGCGTGAACATGTGTATTACCACGACCGAGATTCAATGAACCATTCACATAGGGTGCACGACCATGAAAGGTATTATTCATGTAAACAGAATAACCATTATTCTCTAATTTAAATGAATAACTATATTGCAATGAACATGATCTAATCATATTCATGCTCAACGTAGACACCTGATAACATTTATCTAGGTTCAATACTAATCCCGAAGGTAGATGGAGCATGCGATGGTGATCTCATCAACTTTGGAAACACTTCCAACACACATCGTCACCTCACCCTTAGCCAGTCTCCGTTTAGTCCGTAGCTTTTGCTTCAAGTCACCAATAATAGTAACTGAACCGGTATCCAATACCCAGGTGCTACCAGGAGTACTAGTGAGGTACACATTAATAACACGTATATACTTTGAAGTTGCCAGCCTTCTCATCTACCATGCATTTGGGGTAATTCCGCTACCAGTGACTGTTCCCCTTACAATAGAAGCATTTAGTCTCGGGTTTGGGTTCAACCTTGGGTTCCTTCACTGGAGCAGCAACTGGTTTGCCATCCATGAAGTTTCCCTTCTAGCCCTTGCCCTTCTTGAAACCAGTGGTCTTGTTAAACCATCAACACTTGATGCTCCTTCTTGATTTCTACCTTTTGCAGTCTTAAGCACCGCGAACAGCTCCGGGATCAACTCCATCCCTTGCATGTCATAGTTCATCACAAAGATCTAGTAGCTTAGTGATAGTGGCTAGAGAACTCTATCAATCACTATCTTATCTGGAAGTTTAACTCCCACTTGATTTAAGTGATTGTAGCACCCAGACATTCTGAGCACATGCTCACTAGCTGAGCTATTCTCCTCCATCTTGTTGGCAAAAGAACTTGTCAGAGGTATCACACCTCTCAACACGGGCATGAGCCTGAAATCCCAATTTCAGCTCTTGGAACATCTCATATGTTCTATGGCATTCAAAACGTCATTGGAATCCCAATTCTAAGCCGTAAAGTATGGTGCACTAAACTATCAAGTAGTCATCAGAATGTGTCTGTCAGGTGTTCACAACATCCACAGATGACATTGTAGGGGTTTGCACATCGAGCGGTGCATCAAAGACGTAAGCCTTCTGTGTAGCAGTGAGGACACTCCTCGGACTACGGACCTAGTCCGCATCATTGCTTACAATATCTTTCAACTTAATCTTTCTCTAGGAACGTATTGAAACAGGGAGCTACAACGTGAGCTATTTATCTACAACATATTTGCAAAGACAATTTAGACTATGTTCATGATAATTGAGTTCATCTAATCAAATTATTTAATGAACTCCCACTCAGATAGACATCCCTCTAGTCATCTAAGTGAAACATGATCCGAATCGACTAGGCCGTGTCCGATCATCACGTGAGACAGACTAGTCATCAACGGTGAACATCTCATGTTGATCGTATCTTCTATACGACTCATGTTCGACCTTTCGGTCTTCCGTGTTCCGAGGTCATGTCTGTACATGCTAGGCTCGTCAAGTCAACCTAAGTGTTTCACATGTGTCCCGAGGCCATGTCTGTACATGCTAGGCTCGTCAACACCCGTTGTATTCGAACGTTAGAATCTATCACACCCGATCATCACGTGGTGCTTCGAAACAACGAACCTTCGCAATGGTGCACAGTTAGGGGGAACACCTTTCTTGAAATTTTAGTGAGGGATCATCTTATTTAAGCTACCATCGTTCTAAGCAAATAAGATGTAAAACATGATAAACATCACATGCAATCAAATAGTGACATGATATGGCCAATATCATTTTGCTCCTTTTTGATCTCCATCTTCGGGGATCCAAGATCATCGTTGTCACCGGCATGACACCATGATCTCCATCATCATGATCTCCATCATCGTGTCTTCTTGAAGTTGTCTCGTCATCTATTACTTCTACTACTATGGCTAACGCTTTAGCAATAAAGTAAAGTAATTACATGACGTTTATGTTGACACACAGGTCATAAATAAATTAAGACAACTCCTGTGGCTCCTGCCGGTTGTCATAATCATCGACATGCAAGTCGTGATTCCTATTACAAGAACATGATCAATCTCATACATCACATATATCATTCATCACATCCTTTTGGCCATATCACATCACAAGGCATATGCTGCAAAAACAAGTTAGACGT
Source organism: Triticum urartu (assembly GCF_056163025.1). Lineage (NCBI taxonomy): Eukaryota > Viridiplantae > Streptophyta > Magnoliopsida > Poales > Poaceae > Triticum > Triticum urartu. Next base: position 744,836,269 of record NC_141874.1, read on the forward strand.
CCTCTAATTGTTGTTCCAAGTTTTTACGTGGCTGCTATAGGTTTCTAGCAAGAACGTTTCTTACCTACGCGAAAACCACAACGTGATATGCCAATTTATATTTACCCTTCATAAGGACCATTTTCATCGAATCCGATCCGACTGAAGTGGGAGAGACAGACACCCGCTAGCCACCTTATGCAACTAGTGCATGTCAGTCGGTGGAACTAGTCTCACATAAGCGTACGTGTAAGGTCGGTCCGGGCCGCTTCATCCCACGATGCCGCCGAATCAAGATAAGACTAGTAACGGCAAGTAAATTGACAATATCGACGCCCACAACTGCTTTGTGTTCTACTCGTGCATAGAAACTACGCATAGACCTAGCTCATGATGCCATTGTTGGGGATCGTAGCAGAAATTTAAAAATTTTCTACGCATCACCAAGATCAATCTATGGAGTAATCTAGCAACGAGGGGAAGGAGAGTGCATCTACATACCCTTGTAGATCGCTAAGCGGAAGCGTTCAAGTGAATGGGGTTGATGGAGTCGTACTCGTGCTCATCCAAATCACCGATGATCCTAGCGCCGAACGGACGGCACCTCCGCGTTCAACACACGAACGGAACGGAGACATCTCCCACACCTTGATCCAGCAAGGAGGAGGGAGAGGTTGAGGAAGAGAGTCCAACAGCAGCACGATGGTGTGGTGGTGATGGAGTGACAATTCTCCGGCAGGGCTTCGCCAAGCTCACGCGGAGGAGGAGAGGTATTAGAGGGGAGGGGCTGCGCCAGGTTCAAGGGTGTGGCCGCCCTCCCACCCCTCCACTATTTATAAGTGGGGAGAGAGGGGGCCGGCCCCCCTAGATCCCATCTAGGGTTGGGGCGGCAGCCAAGGGGGGAGGAGTGCCTCCCAAGTCAAGTGGAGGCCCTCCCCCTTAGGGTTTCCCCTCTCCCATGCGCATGGGCCTTGGGGGGGCTGGTGCCCTTGGCCCATTAAGGTTAGGGCGCCCCCTTACAGCCCATGCTGCTGTATTGGACGTGGTGGAACATTTTCCGGACCTCCGGACCCCTCCGGAATCCTCTGGAACCTTCCGGAAGCTTCCCGGTACAATACCGGAAAAAACCGAACTTTTCCCGGAACCCGAACAACAACTTTCCATATATAAATCTTTACCTCCGGACCATTCTGGAACTCCTCGTGACGTCCGGGATCTCATCCGGGACTCCGAACAACATTCAGTAATCACATACAAGTCTTCCTAATAACCCTAGCGTCATCGAACCTTAAGTGTGTATACCCTACGGGTTCGGGAACCATGCAGACATGATCGAGACAACTCTCCGGCCAATAACCAACAGCGGGATCTGGATACCCATGTTGGCTCCCACATGTTCCACGATGATCTCATCGGATGAACCATGATGTCGAGGATTCAATCAATCCCGTATTCAATTCCCTTTGTCCAGCGGTATTGTACTTGCCCGAGATTCGATTGTCAGTATCCCGATACCTTGTTCAATCTTGTTACCGGCAAGTCTCTTTACTCGCTCCGTAACACATCATCCCGTGATCAACTCCTTGTTCACATTGTGCACATTATGATGATGTCCTACCGAGTGGGCCCAGAGATACCTCTCCGTTACACGGAGTGACAAATCCTAGTCTCGGTTCGTGCCAACCCAAGAGACACTTTCGGAGATACCTGCAGTGAACCTTTATAGCCACCCAGTTATGTTGTGACGTTTGGCACACCCAAAGCACTCCTACGGTATCCGGGAGTTGCACAATCTCATGGTCTAAGGAAATGATACTTGACATTAGAAAAGCTTTAGCATATGAACTACACGATCTTTGTGCTAGGCTTAGGATTGGGTGTTGTCCATCACATCATTCTCCTAATGATGTGATCCTGTTATCAACGACATCTAATGTCCATGGTCAGGAAACCGTAACCATCTATTGATCAACGAGCTAGTCAACTAGAGGCTTACTAGGGACATGTTGTTGTCTATGTATCCACACATGTATCTGAGTTTCCTATCAATACAATTCTAGCATGGATAATAAACGATTATCATGAACAAGGAAATATAATAATAACCAATTTATTATTGCCTCTAGGGAATATTTCCAACCAGAAACCTATGGGAAGAATTAATAATGTTCTTATTGTTGCAAATAGGAATTATGTGCTCGTAGATTTTATTGTTCTTGACATAGATTGCAATACTTCATGTCCTATTATTCTTGGTAGACCTTTCCTTAGAACGATTGGTGCAATTATTGAGATGAAGGAAGGAAATATTAGATTCCAATTTCCATTAAGGAAAGGCATGTAACACTTTCCTAGAAAGAAAATTAAATTACCTTATGAATCTATTATGAGAGACACTTATGGATTGCCTACCAAAGATGGCAATACCTAGATCTATTCTTGCTTGTTATGCCTAGCGAGGGGCGTTAAACGATAGCGCTTGTTGGGAGGCAACCCAATTTTATTTTTATTCCTTGCTTTTTGCTCCTGTTTAGTAATAAATAATTTATCTAGCCTCTGTTTTGGTTGTGTTTTTTGTGCTTAATTATTGTTTTTGCCAAGTAGAACCGTAGGGAAGACTTGGGGAAAGTCTTGTTGAACTTGCTGTAAAAAAATAGAAACTTTAGCGCTCACAAGAACTGCTGTCATTTTTATTTGGAAAGTGATATTTAGTTAATTATTTTTTCAGATGATTAATAGATAAATTCCTCACGTCCAGCAATTTATTTTAGAATTTTTGGAGTTCCAGATCTTACGCTAGATACAGATTACTACAGACTGTTCTGTTTTTGACAGATTCTGTTTTTCGTGTGTTGTTTGCTTATTTTGATGAATCTATGGCTAGTAAAATAGTCTATAAACCATAGAGAAGTGAGAATACAGTAGGTATAACACCAATATAAATAAATAATGATTTCATTACAGTACCTTGAAGTGGTATTTTATTTTCTTTCGCTAACGGAGCTCACGAGATTTTCAACTTTAAGTTTTGTGTTGTGAAGTTTTCAAGTTTTGGGTAAAGATTTGATGGATCATGGAACAAGGAGTGGCAAGAGCCTAAGCTTGGGGATGCCCATGGCACCCCCAAGATAATCTAAGGACACCTAAAAGCCAAAGCTTGGGGATGCCCCGGAAGGCATCCCCTCTTTCGTCTACTTCTATCGGTAACTTTACTTGGAGCTATATTTTTATTCGCCACATGATATGTGTTTTGCTTGGAGCGTCTTGTATTATTTGAGACTTTACTTTTTAGTCTACCACAATCATCCTTGCTGTACATACCTTTTGAGAGAGCCATACATGATTTAGAATTTGTTAGAATACTCTATGTGCTTCGCTTATATCTTTTGAGTTATATAATTTTGCTCTAGTACTTCACTTATATCTTTTAGAGCACAGTGGAGGATTTGTTTTATAGAAACTATTGATCTCTCATGCTTCACCTAGATTATTTTTAGAGTCTTAATAGCATGGTAATTTGCTTAAAATCCTAATATACTAGGTATTCAAAGTTAGTAAAATTTTCTTAAGAGTGTTTTGAATACTAGAAGAAGTTTGATGCTTGATGATTGTTTTGAGATATGGAGGTAATAATATCAAAGTCGTGCTAGTTGAGTAGTTGTGAAACTGATAAATACTTGTGTTGAAGTTTGCAAGTCCCGTAGCATGCACTTATGGTAAACGTTATGCAACAAATTTGAAACATGAGGTGTTATTTGATTGTCTTCCTTATGAGTGGCGGTCGGGGACGAGCGATGGTCTTTTCCTACCAATCTATCCCCCTAGGAGAATGCGTGTAGTACCTAGGTTTTTGATGACTTGTAGATTTTTGCAATAAGTATGTGAGTTCTTTATGACTAATGTTGAGTCCATGGATTATACGCACTCTCACCCTTCCATCCTTGCTAGCCTCTTCGGTACCGTGCATAGCCCTTTCTCACATTGAGAGTTGGCGCAAACTTCATCGGTGCATCCAAACCCCGTGATATGATACGCTCTTTCACACATAAACCTCCTTATATCTTCCTCAAAACAGCCACCATACCTACCTATTATGGCATTTCCATAGCCATTCCGAGATATATTGCCATGCAACTTTCCATCATTCCGTTCATCATGACACATTCATCATTGTCATATTGCTTAGCATGATCATGTAGTTGACATAGTATTTGTGGCAAAGCCACCGTTCATAATTCTTTCATACATGTCACTCTTGGTCCATTGCATATCCCGGTACACCGCCGGAGTCATTCATATAGAGTCATCTTTTGTTCTAGTATCGAGTTGTAATCATTGAGTTGTAAATAAATAGAAGTGTGATGATCATCATTTTCTAGAGCATTGTCCCAAGTGAGGAATAAAAAAAGAAAGGCCATAAAAAAAGAAAAGGCCCAAAAAAAGAGAAAGGCCATAAAAAAGAGAGAAGGCCCAAAAAAAGAGAAAGAAAAAAAATGAGAGAAAAAGAGAGAAGGGACAATGTTACTATCCTTTGCCACACTTGTGCTTCAAAGTAGCACCATAATCTTCATGTTAGAGAGTCTCTTATTTTGTCACTTTCATATATTAGTGGGAATTTTTCATTATAGAACTTGGCTTGTATATTCCAATAATGGGCCTCCTCAAGTGTCCTAGGTCTTCGTGAGCAAGCAAGTTGGATGCACACCCACTAGTTTCTTTTGTTGAGCTTTCATACATTTATAGCTCTAGTGCATCCGTTGCATGGCAATCGCTACTCCTTGCATTAACATCAATCGGTGGGCATCTCCATATCCCATTGATTAGCCTCTTTGATGTGAGACTTTCTCCTTTTTTGTCTTCTCCACATAACCCCCCTCATTATATTCTATTCCACCCATAGTGCTATGTCCATGGCTCGCGCTCATATACTGCGTGAAAGTTTATAGGTTTGAGATTACTAAAGTATGAAACGATTGCTTGGCTTGTCATCGGGGTTGTGCATGATGAGAGCATTCTTGTGTGACGAAGATGAAACATGACTAAACTATATGATTTTGTAGGGATAAACTTTCTTTGGCCATGTTATTTTGAGAAGACATAATTGCTTAGTTAGTATGCTTGAAGTATTATTATTTTTATGTCAATATGAACTTTTGTCTTGAATCTTTCGGATCTGAATATTCATACCACAATTAAGAAGAATTACATTAAAATTATGCCAATTAGCACTCCGCATCAAAAATTCTATTTTTATCATTTACCTACTTGAGGACGAGCAGGAATTAAGCTTGGTGATGCTTGCCCACCCCCACTAGGCGCGCCCTCCACCCTCGTGGGCCCCCTGTTGCTCCACCGACGTACTCCTTCCTCCTATATATATCCACGTACCCCCAAACGATCAGAAACGGAGCCAAAACCCTAATTCCACCGCCGCAACTTTCTGTATCCACGAGATCCCATCTTGGGGCCTGTTCCGGAGCTCCGCCGGAGGGGGCATCGATCACGGAGGGCTTCTACATCAACACCATAGCCCCTCCGATGAAGTGTGAGTAGTTTACCTCAGACCTACGGGTCCATAGTTAGTAGCTAGATGGCTTCTTCTCTCTTTTTGGATCTCAATACAATGTTCTCCCCCTCTCTTGTGGAGATCTATTCGATGTAATCTTCTTTTTTGCGGTGTGTTTGTTGAGACCGATGAATTGTGGGTTTATGATCAAGTCTATCTATGAATAATATTTGAATCTTCTCTGAATTCTTTTATGTATGATTGGTTATCTTTGTAAGTTTCTTCGAATTATCAGTTTGGTTTGGCCTACTGGATTGATCTTTCTTGCAATGGGAGAAGTGCTTAGCTTTGGGTTCAATCTTACGGTGTCCTTTCCCGGTGACAGTAAGGGCAGCAAGGCACGTATTGTATTGTTGCCATCAAGGATAATAAGATGGGGTTTTCTTCATATTGCATGAGTCTATCCCTCTACATCATGTCATCTTGCTTAAGGCGTTACTCTGTTTTTAACTTAATACTCTAGATGCATCCTGTATAGCGGTCGATGAGTAGAGTAATAGTAGTAGATGCAGGCAGGAGTCGGTCTACTTGTCTCGGACGTGATGCCTATATACATGATCATACCTAGATATTCTCATAACTATGCTCAATTCTGTCAATTGCTCAACAGTAATTTGTTCACCCACCGTAGAATACTTATGCTCTCGAGAGAAGCCACTAGTGAAACCTATGGCCCCCGGGTCTATCTTTATCATATTGATCTCCTACTACTTAGTTATTTCTTTTTCTATTTACTTTGCCTTTATTTTACTTTGCATCTTTATCAGAAAAATACCAAAAATATTATCTTATCATATCTATCAGATCTCACTCTCGTAAGTGCCCTTATAGGGATTGACAACCCCTATTTGCGTTGGTTGCGAGGATTTATTTGTTTTGTGCAGGTATGAGGGACCCGTGCGTAGCCTCCTACTGGATTGATACCTTGGTTCTCAAAAACTGAGGGAAATACTTACGCTACTTTGCTGCATCATCCCTTCCTCTTCGGGGAAAACCAACGCAGTGCTCAAGAGGTAGCAAGAACGGGAGCAAGCAGAGGGGATCGAGCGCCTGGAGCGGTGCGGCCGAGAAGATAAGGAAGAGAGAAGCGGTTTGGCTGTCCCGTTTGGACACGTGGCGCCTGACGAAGGCGACTTAAGGAGACGAGAAATCAACCGGCTGAAAAGAAGAGTTTTCCTCAATGAAAGGTAAGACGTAAGAGCATCTCTAGCACACCTCATAAAACTGCGACCTGCATAAGGCGTTTACAGTTCGACGAAGAACTGTTTTGCGGGTCGAAATCGTGTGTGGCAGAGTAAAACATATACAGGGTCTGCTAGAGTTGCTCTAAGAGGGGATATGGAACCTTATATTTCTTTTAGGTAGTAGAGACTCCATCGAGTTTGGTTTCCCTGACGGTCCTCTAATTGTTTGATCCTACCAAGTCACATGCTGACCGACAGTATACCTGCAACTGCAAGCATATACTCCCTCCGTTCCAAATTACTTGTCGTGGTTTTAGTTTAAATTTGCAGTTCCTAGCTCCGAGCTGCTATATACGTCGCCCAATTCCACCCGAGTGACCCTCATTGAGCCCGCCGATGTACCAAAACTTTTTTTATAGCGAGCACTATTAATTTTCTTATTTTTTCTCTTCTTGTGGTTTTTCAATTTTTAATTTTGGTTTTATAGAAAAACTAAGAAATTCATTTATTTTAAAGAAGTCATTTTTTTCAATCGAATACTTTTTGAAAGACGCAAACATCTTTTAAAATTGCAAACATTTTTTGTTTTTTATAAATAAGATTTTAACTAGAAAACTGTATTTAATTTAAATTTGAGTATTTAAAAAATAATTTGGGAACATTTTTAAGATGCGTACATGTTTCGAAAGCTTGAACCTTTTTAATATAAGAACATTTTATAAAATTTCTGAACATTTCTTAAATACATGAATAATTTATAACACGATCACTTTCAAAAATAGGAAGATTTTTTTAAATTATTAAGAAAACTAAAAACAAAAATACCGTAAAATTAAAGAAATAACAATAAAAATCGGCCCGGAACCTCTTTGAAGGTTCTCATTTCTCAAAAACATAGAAGAGGGAACATATGAAAATTCCCAAAACCGGGGTCCTGGCTAAACGGGCCGGCCCATTATACTCGCTAGTTTCCTCCCCAGTTTTTCGGTTTTTTTTTCCTTTCTTTTGTTCTTTTATTTATTTATTTTACATATACATGTTGACTTCTTTTTAATACAGGTTCAAACTTATTCTTATAAAATGACATTTTTTAGATAAACGTTGAACATTTTGCAAATACATGTTGATCATTTTTATCTGAATACATATTGAACATCTGCCAAATGCACATTGTACATTTTTCATATACGAGTTGAACTTTATACAGATACATAGTGAACTTTTTTTGATCTTGCCAAAGTTTCTTAAATGAACACTGAATATTCTTTTAATTACACGGTGAATAGTTTTAAAAACTAATTGAACATTTTCTTAAACGTCCAATTGTTTTTTGCGTTCCACAAACATTTTTAGAATGTTGATAACTTTTTTTTGAATGGTACGAATTTTTTTCCAAATTTAAGTGAAAACAATTCTACATTGTATGATCGATTTTTTTAAATGCCATGAACATTGTTGGAAAAACGTGAACATTTTCTAAATGTGATAAAATAATTGTTTTGTATGATACAAACATTTTTTACAAATTATCCGGAAACAAAATTATATTTTCACAACAGTTTTTTTTTGAGCATCAGTACAGACACACACAAAAAAAGGGTACCTGGGCATGTTGGAAATATTCTGTGGTGTAGGCCAGTCTAAGCAAAAAAAAGGAGCAGATCCTCCTCTATGGTGCTTCTTATGCAGCTCTAGTTATGGAAAACTCTATGTTGAAAGTTCCTCCATTTGCGGTGTCGCTTCTCCTAGGATTGATATCTTGTCCTTGGTCCTTGGGCGGATTGGAAGGGTGATGAGGGACAAGCCATAGATAATTTGAATTATCATCAACACATACCAATCATTCTTTCAAGGCTTAATAAAAAGTGTATTTTAAGTTTCAAAAAGTTGAAAAATCGATGAAGACATATGTTTTCGCTAGAAATTAAATCATGTGACTTGTTTTTAAAAGAAAATGACCATTTGAGACATATTCGGAGATGAGAAAAGCTACATGCATCCACAAATATGTTGCAAATGGTCATACAATTTTTTATCAAAAAAATACAAAGTTTCTATTCTACCTAATATCTATGTGTCTTGGTATTTTCCTGACAATACTGATCTCTGTTGAGTAACGTGATTGTATTATAAAACATAGGTTAGACTAGAAAATATTTTAACTTACCTTGTACTCCAAATAGATCATGTACTCCTATATATATGCCCACGAGGCTCAAGCAATACAACGACTATTCCACCAAATCACATCTCCCTTCTAACATGGTATCTATTGCAAGTCGGTCTTAAACCCTAGCTGCCGCCGCTTCCGCATCCACGCGCCGCCCCCGGGGCGGTCGGCCTCCATGACCGCCGCCGGAGGCCGCGCCGCCCGTACCTAGGGTTTGTCCGCCAGTCGTGTTGGCCGGCTGCCCTAAAGAGTCTTTTTCCCGAGCCCTTGCTTTGGGGTTTTCTCTCTCCCGCCGGTCAACTTGATCGGTGGTTTTTTTATCTTCCGATCTATTCTTGATCGGTTTGCGTCACCTACCGTCGCCGTCGACCCCGAGCGCCTCTACTCCGACCCCGGCGCGACCAGCCGGCCTTTCCTCCGACCCGGCGGCCACGCGTCGGCCGTCACCGCCCTGCTTCGACCGGGACTCCTGCATCACCCCGATCCGGCGGCCTCGCGCCATGCTGCGGCCAATCATAGCCGCCCTGCCGCCCGCCGCCGCCGGCTTTATCTCGGACTCCGCCGCCACCGCGCCTTCACCGAGCGGCGTCTCTGACCTCGCGCGCGATCGGATTGATCAGCCACCCGCCACCGCGATCCGCCTCATCTACGCCGTGCGACCGACCTGGTCCGTCGGTTGCGCGCGCCTCCGCAGGCTCCATGAAGACCGTCCCGAGTTCAGCGCGCCCCTCTACCGATCGAGCAATGGGCTGCCGCTGCGTCGCCCCGTCGGGCCGCAGCGCTGCCGCCCCGTGGTTCTTCTCCCAGCTGCACCGACCCGCGTCACCGCTGTGTCGCCCCTTCGGGCCGTAGTACCGCGGCCCGCGGTCCACCGCCGCCCAGAGCCCGTCCGCTCCAGGTCGTCCCCGTGGCAGCACCGACCCTCGCGCCGCCACTGCGTCGCCCCGTCGGGCCGTAGCGAGCGTGGCACGTGGTCCATGCCGCCGTCTAGAGGCCGCCCCCGCGATTGCATCGACCCGCGCTCCTCCGCCGCGCCGCCCCTTCGGGCTGTCGCGCCGCGGCCCATGGTCCCTGCCGCCCCGAGGTCTTCCAGCCATCACCCCGACCTGCCCGCCGCCGTTGCGTCGCCCCTTCGGGCCGTAGCGTAGCGGTCCACGGTCCACTTAGTCGTCCACGCGTGCTGACTGTTGGGGAACGTAGCATAAATTCAAAATTTTCCTACGTGTCACCAAGATCTATCTATGGAGTCATCTAGCAACGAGGGAGGAGTGGATCTACATACCCTTGTAGATCGCGCGCGGAAGCATTCAAGAGAACGGGGTTGATGGAGTCGTACTCGTCGTGATCCAAATCACCGATGATCCTAGCGCCGAACGGACGGCACCTCCGCGTTCAACACACGTACGGAGCAGCGACATCTCCTCCTTCTTGATCCAGCAAGGGGGAAGGAGAGGTTGATGGAGATCCAGTAGCACGACGGCGTGGTGGTGGAAGTAGCGGGATTCCAACAGGGCTTCGCCAAGCGCTGCGGGAGGAGGGAGATGTGTCATGGGAGGGAGAGGGAGGCGCCAGGGCTTAGGTTTGGCTGCCCTCCCTTCCCCCCACTATATATAGGGCCAAGGGAGAGGGGGGCGCAGCCTTGGCCCTTCCTCCAAGGAAGAGTGCGGCCAGGGAGGAGTCCATCCTCCCCAAGGCACCTAGGAGGTGCCTTCCCCCTTTAGGACTCTTCCTTCTTCTTTATCTCTTGGCGCATGGGCCTCTTGGGGCTGGTGTCCTTGGCCCATATAGGCCAAGGCGCACACCCCTACAGCCCATGTGGCCCCCCGGGGCAGGTGGACCCCCTTGGTGGACCCCCGGACCCCTTTCGGCACTCCCGGTACAATACCGATAATGCGCCAAACTTTTCCGGCGACCAAAACAAGACTTCCCATATATAAATCTTTACCTCCGGACCATTCCGGAACTCCTCGTGACGTCCGGGATCTCATCCGGGACTCCGAACAACTTTCGGGTTACCGCATACTAATATCTCTATAACCCTAGCGTCACCGAACCTTAAGTGTGTAGACCCTACGGGTTCGGGAGACATGCAGACATGACCGAGATGACTCTCCGGTCAATAACCAACAGCGGGATCTGGATACCCATGTTGGCTCCCACATGTTCCACGATGATCTCATCAGATGAACCACGATGTCAAGGACTTAATCAATCCCGTATAGAATTCCCTTTGTCTAGCGGTACGGTACTTGCCCGAGATTCGATCGTCGGTATCCCGATACCTTGTTCAATCTCGTTACCGGCAAGTCTCTTTACTCGTTCCATAACACATCATCCCGTGATCAACTCCTTGATCACATTGTGCACATTATGATGATGTCCTACCGAGTGGGCCCAGAGATACCTCTCCGTTTACACGGAGTGACAAATCCCAGTCTCGATTCGTGCCAACCCAACAGACACTTTTGGAGATACCTGTAGTGTACCTTTATAGCCACCCAGTTACGTTGTGACGTTTGGCACACCCAAAGCACTCCTACGGTATCCGGGAGTTGCACAATCTCATGGTCTAAGGAAATGATACTTGACATTAGAAAAGCTTTAGCATACGAACTACATGATCTTGTGCTAGGCTTAGGATTGGGTCTTTGTCCATCACATCATTCTCCTAATGATGTGATCCCGTTATCAATGACATCCAATGTCCATGGTCAGGAAACCGTAACCATCTATTGATCAACGAGCTAGTCAACTAGAGGCTTACTAGGGACATGGTGTTGTCTATGTATCCACACATATATCTGAGTTTCCTATCAATACAATTCTAGCATGGACAATAAACGATTATCATGAACAAGGAAATATAATAATAACTAATTTATTATTTCCTCTAGGGCATATTTCCAACAGTCTCCCACTTGCACTAGAGTCAATAATCCAGTTCACATCGATATGTGATTAACACTCAAGGTCACATCCCCATGTGACTAACACCCAAAGAGTCTACTAGAGTCAATAATCTAGTTCACATTACCATGTGATTAATACTCGATGAGTTCTGGGTTTGATCATGTTATGCTTGTGAGAGATGTTATAGTCAACGGATCTGAACCTTTTAGATCCGTGTGTGCTTTACAAATCTCTATGGCATCTCCTAGATGCAGCTACCACGTTCTATTTGGAGCTATTCCAAACAAATGTTCTACTATACGAATCCAGTTTACTACTCAGAATAATCTGGATTAGTGTCAAAGTTTGCATCGGCGTAACCCTTTACGACGAACTCTTTTAGCACCTCCATAATCGAGAAAATTCCTTAGTCCACTAGTTACTAAGGATAACTTTGACCGCTGTCCTGTGATCCATTCTTGGATCACTCTTGTACCCCTTGACTGACTCATGGCAAGGCACACTTCAGGTGCGGTACACAGCATAGCATACTGTAGAGAGCCTATGATAAAAGCATAGGGGACGACCTTCGTCCTTCCTCTTTCTTCTGCCTTTGTCGAGCTTTAAGTCTTAACTTCATACCTTACAACTCAGGCAAGAACTCCTTCTTTGACTGATCCATCTTGAACACCTTCAAGATCATGTCAAGGTATGTGCTCATTTGAAAGTACCATTAAGAATTTTTTGATCTATCCTTATAGACCTTGATGCTCAATGTTCAAATAGCTTAATCCAGGCTTTCTATTGAAAAACACTTTCCAAATAACCCTATATGCTTTCCAAAAATTCTACGTCATTTCTGATCAACAATATGTCAACATATATTTATCAGAAATTCTATAGTGCTCCCACTCACTTCTTTGGAAATACAAGTTTCTCATAAACTTTGTATACACCCAAAATCTTTGATCATCTCATCAAAGCATACATTCCAACTCCGAGATGCTTACTCCAGTCCTTAGAAGGATTGCTGGAGCTTTGCATACTTATTAGCATCTTTCAGGATTGATAAAACCTTCCGGTTGTATCACATACAACCTTTCCTCAAGAAAATCGTCGAGGAAACAATGTTTGACATCCTATCTGCAAGATTTCATAAATAATGCTAATATAATTCCAACAGACTCTTAGCATCGCTATGAGTGAGAAAGTCTCATCGTAGTCAACTCCTTGAACTTGTCAGAAAACATCTTAACGACAAGTCGAGCTTTTTTAATGGTGACATTTACCATCATTGTCCATCTTCCTTTTAAAATCCATATGCACCTAACAGCCTTACGACCATCAAGTAGTTCTTCCAAAGTCTACACTTTGTTTTCATATATGGATCCTCTCTCGGATTATATGGCCTCGAGCCATTTTGGAATCCGGGCCCACCATCGCTTCTCCATAGCTCGTAGGTTCATTGTTGTCTAGCAACATGACTTCCAAGACAGGATTATGTACCACTCTGAAGTAGTACGCATCCTTGTCATCCTACGAGGTTTGGGAGTGACTTGATCCGAAGTCTCATGATCAATATCATAAGCTTCCACTTCAATTGGTGTAGGTGCCACAGGAACAACTCTTTGTGCCCTGCTATACACTAGTTGAAGTGACGGTTCAATAACCTCATCAAGTCTCCACCATCCTCCCACTCAATTCTTTCGAGAGAAACTTTTCCTCGAGAAAGGACCCGATTCTAGAAACAATCCCTTATTGCTTTCGGATCTGAGACAGGAGGTATACCCAACTGTTTTGGGTGTCCTATGAAGATGCATTTATCCGCTTTGGGTTCGAGCTTATCAGCCTGAAACTTTTTCACATAAGCGTCGCAGCCCCAAACTTTTAAGAAATGACAGCTTAAGTTTCTCTAAACCATAGTTCATACGGTGTCATCTCATCGGAATTACGTGGTGCCCTATTTAAAGTGAATGTGGTTGTCTCTAATGCCTAACCCATAAACTATCGTGGTAATTCGATAAGCGACATCATGGTATGCATCATATCCAATAGGGTGTAGTTATGATGTTCGGACACACCATCACACTATGGTGTTCCAGGCTGTATTAGTTGTGAAACAATTTCCACAATGTCTTAATTCTATGCCAAACTCGTAATTCAGATATTCATCTCTATGATCATATCATAGATATTTTATCCTCTTGTCACGACGATCTTTCAACTTCACCCTTACTTGAACCTTTCAATAATTCAGACTCATGATTCATCAAGTAAATATACTCAACATCTACTCAAATCATCTGTGAAGCAAGAACATAACGATATCCACTACATGCCTCAGCACTCATTGGACTGCACACATCAAAATGTATTACTTCCAACAAGTTGCTTTCTAGTTCCATTTTACTGAAAACGAGGCTTTCAGTCATCTTGCCCATGTGGTATGATTTGCATGTCTCAAGGGATTCAAAATCAAGTGAGTCCAAACGGTCCATTTGCATGGAGTTTCTTCATGCATATGCACCAATAGACATGGTTCGCATGTCTCAAACTTTTCAAAAACGAGTGAGCCCAAAGATCCATCAACATGGAGCTTCTTCATGCGTTTTATACCGATATGACTTACGTGGCAGTGCCACAAGTAGGTGGTACTATCATTACTATCTTATATCTTTTGGCATGAACATGTGTATCACTACGATCGAGATTCAATAAACCATTCATTTTAGGTGCAAGACCATTGAAGGTATTATTCAAATAAACAGAGTAACCATTATTCTCCTTAAATGAATAACCATATTGCGATAGACATAATCCAATCATGTCTATGCTCAACGCAAACACCAATCTCGATGGTAGAGGGAGCGTACGATATTTGATCAACCTTGGAAATACTTCCAACACATATCGTCATCTCACCTTTTAGCTAGTCTCCGTTTATTCCGTAGCTTTTATTTCGAGTTACTAACACTTAGTAACTGAACCAGTATCTTATACCCTGGTGCTACTAGGAGTACTAGTAAAGTACACATTAACACAATGTATATCCAATATACTTCTACAGACCTTGCCAGCCTTCTCATCTACCAAGTATCTAGGGTAATTCTGCTCCAGTGGTTGTTCCCCTTATTACAGAAGCACTTAGTCTCGGGTTTGGGTTCAACCTTGGGTTTCTTCACTAGAGCAGCAGCTGAATTGCCGTTTCATGAAGTATCCCTTCGTGCCCTTGCCCTTCTTGAAACTAGTGGTTTCACCAACCATCAACAATTGATGCTCCTTCTTGATTTCTACTTTTGTGGTGTCAAACACCGCGAATATCTCAAGGATCATCATATATGTCCCTGATAGTTCATCACGAAGCTCTAGCAGCTTGGTGGTAATGACTTCGGAGAAACATCACTTTCTCATCTGGAAGATCAACTCCCACTCGATTCAAATGATTGTTGTACTCAGACAATCTGAGCACAAGCTCAACAATTGAGTTTTTCTCCCTTAGTTTGCAGGCTAAGAAAATCGCCGGAGGTCTTATACCTCTTGACGTGGGCACGAGCCTGAAATCCCAATTTCAGCCCTCGAAACATCTCATATGTTTCGCGACGTTTCAAAACGTCTTCGGTGCCTCAACTCTAAACCGTTTAATTGAACTATCACGTAGTTATCAAAATGTGTATGTCAAATGTTCGCAACATCCACAGACAACGTTCGAGGTTCAGCACACTGAGCAGTGCATTAAAGACATAAGCCTTCTATGAAGCAACGAGGACAATCCTCAGTCTACGGACCTAGTCCGCATAATTGCTACAATTAACTTTCAACTAAATTTTCTCTAGGAACATATCTAAACAGTAGAAATGAAGCGCGTGCTATGACATAATTTGCGAAGACCTTTTGACTAGGTTCAGGATAATTAAGTTCATCTTATGAACTCCCACTCAGATAGACATCCCTCTAGTAATCTAAGTGATTACATGATCCGAGTCAACTAGGCCGTGTCCGATCATCACGTGAGACGGACTAGTCATCATCGGTCAACATCTTCATGTTGATCGTATCTACCATACGACTCATGCTCGACCTTTCGGTCTCTTGTGTTCCGAGGCCATGTCTGTACATGCTAGGCTCGTCAAGTTAACCTAAGTGTTTCGCATGTGTTCCGAGGCCATGTCTGTACATGCTAGGCTCGTCAACACCCGTTGTATTCGAACGTAAGAATCTATCACACCCGATCATCACGTGGTGCTTCGAAACGACGAACTTTCGCAACGGTGCACAGTTAGGGGGAACACCTTCTTGAAATTTTAGTGAGGGATCATCTTATTTACTACCGTCATTCTAAGCAAATAAGATGTATAAACATGATAAACATCACATGCAATCAAATAGTGACATGATATGGCCAATATCACTTTGCTCCTTTTGATCTCCATCTTCGGGGCTCCATGATCATCATCGTCACCGGCATGACACCATGATCTCCATCATCGTGTCTTCATGAAGTTGTCTCGTCAACTATTACTTCTACTACTACAGCTAACGGTTAGCAATAAAGTAAAGTAATTACATGACATTTATGTTGACTCGCAGGTCATAAATAAATTAAGACAACTCCTATGGCTCCTGCTGGTTGTCATACTCATCAACATGCAAGTCGTGATTCCTATTACAAGAACATGATCAATCTCATACATCACATATATCATTCATCACATCCTTTTGGCCATATCACATCACATAGCATACCCTACAAAAACAAGTTAGACGTCCTCTAAGTGTTGTTTGCATGTTTTACGTGGTTGCTATGGGTTTCTAGCAAGAACGTTTCTTACCTACGCAAAAACCACAACGTGATATGCCAATTGCTATTTACCCTTCATAAGGACCCTTTTCATCGAATCCGATCCGACTAAAGTGGGAGAGACAGACACCCGCTAGCCACCTTATGCAACTAGTGCATGTCAGTCGGTGGAACCAGTCTCACGTAAGAGTACGTGTAAGGTCGGTCCGGGCCGCTTCATCCCACAATGCCACCGAATCAAGATTGGACTAGTAACGGTAAGCATATTGAACAAAATCAACGCCCACAACTACTTTGTGTTCTACTCGTGCATAGAAACTACGCATAGACCTAGCTCTGATACCACTGTTGGGGAACATAGCATAAATTCAAAATTTTCCTACGTGTCACCAAGATCTATCTATGGAGTCATCTAGCAACGAGGGAGGAGTGGATCTACATACCCTTGTAGATCACGCGCGGAAGCGTTCAAGAGAACGGGGTTGATGGAGTCGTACTCGTCGTGATCCACATCACCGATGATCCTAGCGCCGAACGGACGGCACCTCCGCGTTCAACACACGTACGGAGCAGCGACGTCTCCTCCTTCTTGATCCAGCAAGGGGGAAGGAGAGGTTGATGGAGATCTAGCAGCACGACGGCGTGGTGGTGGAAGTAGCGGGATTCCAACAGGGCTTCGCCAAGCGCTGCGGGAGGAGGGAGAGGGAGGCGCCAGGGCTTAGGTTTGGCTGCCCTCCCTTCCCCCCACTATATATAGGGCCAAGGGAGAGGGGGGCGTAGCCTTGGCCCTTCCTCCAAGGAAGGGTGCGGCCAGGGAGGAGTCCATCCTCCCCAAGGCACCTAGGAGGTGCCTTCCCCCTTTAGGACTCTTCCTTCTTCTTTATCTCTTGGCGCATGGGCCTCTTGGGGCTGGTGTCCTTGGCCAATATAGGCCAAGGCGCACACCCCTACAGCCCATGTGGCCCCCCGGGGCAGGTGGACCCCCTTGGTGGACCCCCGGACCCCTTTCGGCACTCCCGGTACGATACCGATAATGCGCGAAACTTTTCCCGCGACCAAAACAAGACTTCCCATATATAAATCTTTACCTCCGGACCATTCCGGAACTCCTCGTGACGTCCGGGATCTCATCCGGGACTCCGTGTTGGAAATATGCCCTAGAGGCAATAATAAAAGCATTATTATTATATTTCCTTGTTCATGATAATTGTCTTTATTCATGCTATAATTGTGTTATCCGGAAATCGTAATACATGTGTGAATAACAGACACCAAAATGTCCCTAGTGAGCCTCTAGTTGACTAGCTCGTTGATCAACAGATAGTCATGGTTTCCTGACTATGGACATTGGATGTCATTGATAACGAGATCACATCATTAGGAGAATGATGTGATGGACAAGACCCAATCCTAAACATAGCACAAGATCGTATAGTTCGTTTGCTAGAGTTTTCCAATGTCAAAGTATCTTTTCCTTAGACCATGAGATCGTGTAACTCCCGGATACCGTAGGAGTGCTTTGGGTCTACCAAACGTCACAACGTAACTGGGTGACTATAAAGGTAGACTACGGGTATCTCCGAAAGTATCTGTTGGGTTGACATGGATCAAGACTGGGATTTGTCACTCCGTATGACGGAGAGGTATCACTGGGCCCACTCGGTAATGCATCATCATAATGAGCTCAAAGTGACCAAGTGTCTGGTCACGGGATCATGCATTACGGTACGAGTAAAGTGACTTGCCGGTAACGAGATTGAACGAGGTATTGGGATACCGACGATCGAATCTCGGGCAAGTAACATATCGATTGACAAAGGGAATTGCATACGGGGTTGATTGAATCCTTGACATCGTGGTTCATCCGATGAGATCATCGTGGAGCATGTGGGAGCCAACATGGGTATCCAGATCCCGCTGTTGGTTATTGACCGGAGAGTCGTCTCGGTCATGTCTGCTTGTCTCCCGAACCCGTAGGGTCTACACACTTAAGGTTCGGTGACGCTAGGGTTGTGAAGATATGTATATGCAGTAACCCGAATGTTGTTCGGGGTCCCGGATGAGATCCCGGACGTCACGAGGAGTTCCGGAATGGTCCGGAGGTAAAGAATTATATATGGGAAGTGCTGTTTCGGCCATCGGGACAAGTTTCGGGGTCACCGGTATTGTACCGGGACCACCGGAAGGGTCCCGGGGGTCCACCGGGTGGGGCCACCTATCCCGGAGGGCCCCATGGGCTGAAGTGGGAGGGAACCCAGCCCATAGTGGGCTGGGGCGCCAAACCCCAAGGGCCCATGCGGCTAGGGTTGAGGGGAAACCCTAGAGGGGGCGCCCCTTGCTTGGGGGGCAAGCCCCCCACCCTAGGCCGCCCCCCCCCCCCAGTAGATGCCATCTACTAGGGCCGGCGCCCCCCCTGGCACCCCTATATATAGTGGGGGAGAGGAGGGACTTGATACCCAGCCCCTGGCGCCTCCCTCTCTCCCCGTTACGTCTCTCTTCCTCGTAGTATAGGCGAAGCCCTGCTACTGTGACGCCCTGCATCCACCACCACGCCGTCGTGCTGCCGGATCTTCCTCAACCTCTCCTTCTCCCTTGCTGGATCAAGAAGGAGGAGACGTCTCCCGTCCCGTACGTGTGTTGAACGCGGAGGTGCCGTCCGTTCGGCGCTTGGTCATCGGTGATTTGGATCACGTCGTGTTCGACTACATCATCACCGTTCTTTTGAACGCTTCCGTGCGCGATCTACAAAGGTATGTAGATGCATCCAATGACTCGTTGCTAGATGAACTCCTAGATGATCTTGGTGAAACGAGTAGGAAAATTTTTGTTTTCTGCAACGTTCCCCATCACTCCGAACAACTTTCGGGTTACCGCATACTAATATCTCTATAACCCTAGCGTCACCAAACCTTAAGTGTGTAGACCCTACGGGTTCGGGAGACATGCAGACATGACCGAGATGACTCTCCGGTCAATAACCAACAGCAAGATCTGGATACCCATGTTGGCTCCCACATGTTCCACGATGATCTCATCGGATGAACCACGATGTCAAGGACTTAATCAATCCCGTATACAATTCCCTTTGTCTAGCGGTACGATACTTGCCCGAGATTCGATCGTCGGTATCCCGATACCTTGTTCAATCTTGTTACCGGCAAGTCTCTTTACTCGTTCCGTAACACATCATCCCATGATCAACTCCTTGATCACATTGTGCACATTATGATGATGTCCTACCGAGTGGGCCCAGAGATACCTCTCCATTTACACGGAGTGACAAATCCCAGTCTCGATTCGTGCCAACCCAACAGACACTTTCGGAGATACCTGTAGTGTACCTTTATAGCCACCCAGTTACGTTGTGACGTTTGGCACACCCAAAGCACTCCTATGGTATCCGGGAGTTGCACAATCTCATGGTCTAAGGAAATGATACTTGACATTAGAAAAGCTTTAGCATACGAACTACATGATCTTGTGCTAGGCTTAGGATTGGGTCTTTGTCCATCACATCATTCTCCTAATGATGTGATCCCGTTATCAATGACATCCAATGTCCATGGTTAGGAAACCATAACCATCTATTGATCAACGAGCTAGTCAACTAGAGGCTTACTAGGGACATGGTGTTGTCTATGTATCTACACATGTATCTGAGTTTCCTATCAATACAATTCTAGCATGGACAATAAACGATTATCATGAACAAGGAAATATAATAATAACTAATTTATTATTGCCTCTAGGGCATATTTCCAACACTGACTTCGTGTGGTATGCGTCGTGCCGCCTCCCTTGGCGCAGGAACGCCACCGTCCGCGCCGGTCTCCGTCATGTTGTCGGGTTCTTCGCCAACTTCGAGCACTGCCATTGCGCTCCTAACCTAGCTGCCGCCGCCGCTCTTCTTTGGTCGCCGCCGCCGCTACCCACGTAGCCGCCGCCCGTCCACCTCCTTCATCTTCGTCCAGCACCAGCCCGTCGCCAGCGTCGCTGTCATCTATCCCGACCACTTTGTCTACTCCGACCACCGTTGGTGACATCAGCCCCGCGCCGATGGACGCCACAATTGTCGTCGAGTTTTTCTCTGCTGGCCTCTCCGACGTCTTTGACATGGCGTATAGCTCGTGTAGGTCCCAGTCTCCGCGTGCCCGGTGTTAGCAACACCGCCGCGTGCCTTCATCCACGACGTGTCCCCGGGCCTAGCAAGCCTGGTGCGGCGCTCTGTCAACTTCGTCTTCGTCTGTCTACGCATGCCCGGTGCTAGCAACACCTGTGTGTGCCTTTGTCTATGATGTGTCCCCGGGATTGGCAAACCCGCCGCGACGTGTCGTCAACAACATCTCCTTTCCGGCGCACCACTACTTCGACGCCACTATGCCCATGCTAACTCGGCGCCCCCTTGCGCCCGCGGCTCCACGGCGACTTCCTCAACACCGGCTACCCCAACTCGACATCGACCACAGCATTCTTCTCACGGCTACCTCGACCATGGCTACACCACCCTACGCTCTCGGCTACATTGACAAATGGCACAAAGGGCTACCGCCTTGCTTGACAAACCTTGTCGGTTTTCACTCCAGCCACGACTCTGCGATGCGTTGACCGTTACGACTATGTGTGGGGGGGTGTCCATCGGCTTGCCTTCGGATTCTTCTTCAGTCTCACCGTCTGCGTCGCTTGTGACTGCGGGGGATGTTGAGTAACGTGATTGTATTAGGAAACCTAGGTTAGACTAGGAAATATTCTGGCTTGTCTTGTACTCCAAGTAGATCATGTACTCCTATATATATGCCATGAGGCTCAAGCAATACAATGACTATTCCACCAAATCCCCTCTCCCTTCTAACAATTTCGGGTAGCACGCGCGTGGATGATCCGGATGTACACATAAGGAGAGATTTACCTATGTTTAGGTCCTCGGACAAAGGAGATTCCCTACTTTCTACTTATCTTTTTTTTGAAAAGGGGGACTCCCCGGCCTCTGCATCAGAGTGATGCATACGGCCATCTTATTAACCAAATAAAGCAATGCGAACATGGTTCCAAGGTCTCCAAAAGTAATGAAAAAGTAAAGAAAGCTTAGAGCCAAAACGGGCTATAAACACCAACTAGCCATGAAAAGATGCCACAACCGGCTGGCTAAAACTAGGTAGGTAAACTAAATGCCTATCCTATTACATGACCGCCATCCAAACCGGTTGAAGATATTTGATCAACCTTGGAAATACTTCCAACACATATCGTCATCTCACCTTTTAGCTAGTCTCCGTTTATTCCGTAGCTTTTATTTCGAGTTACTAACACTTAGTAACTGAACCAGTATCTTATACCCTGGTGCTACTAGGAGTACTAGTAAAGTACACATTAACACAATGTATATCCAATATACTTCTACAGACCTTGCCAGCCTTCTCATCTACCAAGTATCTAGGGTAATTCTGCTCCAGTGGTTGTTCCCCTTATTACAGAAGCACTTAGTCTCGGGTTTGGGTTCAACCTTGGGTTTCTTCACTAGAGCAGCAGCTGAATTGCCGTTTCATGAAGTATCCCTTCGTGCCCTTGCCCTTCTTGAAACTAGTGGTTTCACCAACCATCAACAATTGATGCTCCTTCTTGATTTCTACTTTTGTGGTGTCAAACACCGCGAATATCTCAAGGATCATCATATATGTCCCTGATAGTTCATCACGAAGCTCTAGCAGCTTGGTGGTAATGACTTCGGAGAAACATCACTTTCTCATCTGGAAGATCAACTCCCACTCGATTCAAATGATTGTTGTACTCAGACAATCTGAGCACAAGCTCAACAATTGAGTTTTTCTCCCTTAGTTTGCAGGCTAAGAAAATCGCCGGAGGTCTTATACCTCTTGACGTGGGCACGAGCCTGAAATCCCAATTTCAGCCCTCGAAACATCTCATATGTTTCGCGACGTTTCAAAACGTCTTCGGTGCCTCAACTCTAAACCGTTTAATTGAACTATCACGTAGTTATCAAAATGTGTATGTCAAATGTTCGCAACATCCACAGACAACGTTCGAGGTTCAGCACACTGAGCAGTGCATTAAAGACATAAGCCTTCTATGAAGCAACGAGGACAATCCTCAGTCTACGGACCTAGTCCGCATAATTGCTACAATTAACTTTCAACTAAATTTTCTCTAGGAACATATCTAAACAGTAGAAATGAAGCGCGTGCTATGACATAATTTGCGAAGACCTTTTGACTAGGTTCAGGATAATTAAGTTCATCTTATGAACTCCCACTCAGATAGACATCCCTCTAGTAATCTAAGTGATTACATGATCCGAGTCAACTAGGCCGTGTCCGATCATCACGTGAGACGGACTAGTCATCATCGGTCAACATCTTCATGTTGATCGTATCTACCATACGACTCATGCTCGACCTTTCGGTCTCTTGTGTTCCGAGGCCATGTCTGTACATGCTAGGCTCGTCAAGTTAACCTAAGTGTTTCGCATGTGTTCCGAGGCCATGTCTGTACATGCTAGGCTCGTCAACACCCGTTGTATTCGAACGTAAGAATCTATCACACCCGATCATCACGTGGTGCTTCGAAACGACGAACTTTCGCAACGGTGCACAGTTAGGGGGAACACCTTCTTGAAATTTTAGTGAGGGATCATCTTATTTACTACCGTCATTCTAAGCAAATAAGATGTATAAACATGATAAACATCACATGCAATCAAATAGTGACATGATATGGCCAATATCACTTTGCTCCTTTTGATCTCCATCTTCGGGGCTCCATGATCATCATCGTCACCGGCATGACACCATGATCTCCATCATCATGATCTCCATCATCGTGTCTTCATGAAGTTGTCTCGTCAACTATTACTTCTACTACTACAGCTAACGGTTAGCAATAAAGTAAAGTAATTACATGACATTTATGTTGACTCGCAGGTCATAAATAAATTAAGACAACTCCTATGGCTCCTGCTGGTTGTCATACTCATCAACATGCAAGTCGTGATTCCTATTACAAGAACATGATCAATCTCATACATCACATATATCATTCATCACATCCTTTTGGCCATATCACATCACATAGCATACCCTACAAAAACAAGTTAGACGTCCTCTAAGTGTTGTTTGCATGTTTTACGTGGTTGCTATGGGTTTCTAGCAAGAACGTTTCTTACCTACGCAAAAACCACAACGTGATATGCCAATTGCTATTTACCCTTCATAAGGACCCTTTTCATCGAATCCGATCCGACTAAAGTGGGAGAGACAGACACCCGCTAGCCACCTTATGCAACTAGTGCATGTCAGTCGGTGGAACCAGTCTCACGTAAGAGTACGTGTAAGGTCGGTCCGGGCCGCTTCATCCCACAATGCCACCGAATCAAGATTGGACTAGTAACGGTAAGCATATTGAACAAAATCAACGCCCACAACTACTTTGTGTTCTACTCGTGCATAGAAACTACGCATAGACCTAGCTCTGATACCACTGTTGGGGAACATAGCATAAATTCAAAATTTTCCTACGTGTCACCAAGATCTATCTATGGAGTCATCTAGCAACGAGGGAGGAGTGGATCTACATACCCTTGTAGATCACGCGCGGAAGCGTTCAAGAGAACGGGGTTGATGGAGTCGTACTCGTCGTGATCCACATCACCGATGATCCTAGCGCCGAACGGACGGCACCTCCGCGTTCAACACACGTACGGAGCAGCGACGTCTCCTCCTTCTTGATCCAGCAAGGGGGAAGGAGAGGTTGATGGAGATCTAGCAGCACGACGGCGTGGTGGTGGAAGTAGCGGGATTCCAACAGGGCTTCGCCAAGCGCTGCGGGAGGAGGGAGAGGGAGGCGCCAGGGCTTAGGTTTGGCTGCCCTCCCTTCCCCCCACTATATATAGGGCCAAGGGAGAGGGGGGCGCAGCCTTGGCCCTTCCTCCAAGGAAGGGTGCGGCCAGGGAGGAGTCCATCCTCCCCAAGGCACCTAGGAGGTGCCTTCCCCCTTTAGGACTCTTCCTTCTTCTTTATCTCTTGGCGCATGGGCCTCTTGGGGCTGGTGTCCTTGGCCAATATAGGCCAAGGCGCACACCCCTACAGCCCATGTGGCCCCCCGGGGCAGGTGGACCCCCTTGGTGGACCCCCGGACCCCTTTCGGCACTCCCGGTACAATACCGATAATGCGCGAAACTTTTCCCGCGACCAAAACAAGACTTCCCATATATAAATCTTTACCTCCGGACCATTCCGGAACTCCTCGTGATGTCCGGGATCTCATCCGGGACTGCGTGTTGGAAATATGCCCTAGAGGCAATAATAAAAGCATTATTATTATATTTCCTTGTTCATGATAATTGTCTTTATTCATGCTATAATTGTGTTATCCGGAAATCGTAATACATGTGTGAATAACAGACACCAAAATGTCCCTAGTGAGCCTCTAGTTGACTAGCTCGTTGATCAACAGATAGTCATGGTTTCCTGACTATGGACATTGGATGTCATTGATAACGAGATCACATCATTAGGAGAATGATGTGATGGACAAGACCCAATCCTAAACATAGCACAAGATCGTATAGTTCGTTTGCTAGAGTTTTCCAATGTCAAAGTATCTTTTCCTTAGACCATGAGATCGTGTAACTCCCGGATACCGTAGGAGTGCTTTGGGTCTACCAAACGTCACAACGTAACTGGGTGACTATAAAGGTAGACTACGGGTATCTCCGAAAGTATCTGTTGGGTTGACATGGATCAAGACTGGGATTTGTCACTCCGTATGACGGAGAGGTATCACTGGGCCCACTCGGTAATGCATCATCATAATGAGCTCAAAGTGACCAAGTGTCTGGTCACGGGATCATGCATTACGGTACGAGTAAAGTGACTTGCCGGTAACGAGATTGAACGAGGTATTGGGATACCGACGATCGAATCTCGGGCAAGTAACATATCGATTGACAAAGGGAATTGCATACGGGGTTGATTGAATCCTTGACATCGTGGTTCATCCGATGAGATCATCGTGGAGCATGTGGGAGCCAACATGGGTATCCAGATCCCGCTGTTGGTTATTGACCGGAGAGTCGTCTCGGTCATGTCTGCTTGTCTCCCGAACCCGTAGGGTCTACACACTTAAGGTTCGGTGACGCTAGGGTTGTGAAGATATGTATATGCAGTAACCCGAATGTTGTTAGGGGTCCCGGATGAGATCCCGGACGTCACGAGGAGTTCCGGAATGGTCCGGAGGTAAAGAATTATATATGGGAAGTGCTGTTTCGGCCATCGGGACAAGTTTCGGGGTCACCGGTATTGTACCGGGACCACCGGAAGGGTCCCGGGGGTCCACCGGGTGGGGCCACCTATCCCGGAGGGCCCCATGGGCTGAAGTGGGAGGGAACCCAGCCCATAGTGGGCTGGGGCGCCAAACCCCAAGGGCCCATGCGGCTAGGGTTGAGGGGAAACCCTAGAGGGGGCGCCCCTTGCTTGGGGGGCAAGCCCCCCACCCTAGGCCGCCCCCCCCCCCCAGTAGATGCCATCTACTAGGGCCGGCGCCCCCCCTGGCACCCCTATATATAGTGGGGGAGAGGAGGGACTTGATACCCAGCCCCTGGCGCCTCCCTCTCTCCCCGTTACGTCTCTCTTCCTCGTAGTATAGGCGAAGCCCTGCTACTGTGACGCCCTGCATCCACCACCACGCCATCGTGCTGCCGGATCTTCCTCAACCTCTCCTTCTCCCTTGCTGGATCAAGAAGGAGGAGACGTCTCCCGTCCCGTACGTGTGTTGAATGCGGAGGTGCCGTCCGTTCGGCGCTTGGTCATCGGTGATTTGGATCACGTCGTGTTCGACTACATCATCACCGTTCTTTTGAACGCTTCTGTGCGCGATCTACAAAGGTATGTAGATGCATCCAATGACTCGTTGCTAGATGAACTCCTAGATGATCTTGGTGAAACGAGTAGGAAAATTTTTGTTTTCTGCAATGTTCCCCATCAGTGGCATCATGAGCTAGGTCTATGCGTAGTTCTTCTTGCGCGAGTAGAACACAATTTGTTGTGGGCGTAGATTTGTCAACTTTCTTGCCGCTACTAGTCTTATCTTGCTTCAGCGGTATTGTGGGATGAAGCGGCCCGGACCAACCTTACACGTACGCTTACGTGAGACCGGTTCCACCGACTAACATGCACTAGTTGCATAAGGTGGCTGGCGGGTGTCTGTCTCTCCCACTTTAGTTGGAGCGGATTCGATGAACAGGGTCCTTATGAAGGGTAAATAGAAGTTGACAAATCACGTTGTGGCTTTGACGTAGGTAAGAAGACGTTCTTTCTAGAACCCTAATTCAGCCACGTAAAACTTGCAACAACAATTAGAGGACGTCTAACTTGTTTTTGCAGCAAGTGGTTTGTGATATGATATGGCCAAAGTTGTGATGAATGATGAATGATCTATATGTGATGTATGAGATGTTCATGCTATTGTAATAGGAATCACGACTTGCATGTCGATGAGTATGACAACCGGCAGGAGCCATAGGAGTTGTCTTTATTCTTTTATATGACCTGCGTGTCATCGAGAAACGCCATGTAAATTACTTTACTTTATTGCTAAACGCGTTAGCCATAGTAGTAGAAGTAATAGTTGGCGAGCAACTTCATGGAGACACGATGATGGAGATCATGGTGTCAAGCCGGTGACAAGATGACCATGGAGCCCCAAGATGGAGATCAAAGGAGCTATGTGATATTGGCCATATCATGTCACGTTAATTGTTTGATTACATGTGATGTTTATCATGTTTTGCGTCTTGTTTACTTAGAACGATGGTAGTAAATAAGATGATCCCTCATAACAATTTCAAGAAGTGTTCTCCCCTAACTGTGCACCGTTCATAAAGTTCGTCGTTTCTAAGCACGCCGTGATGATCGGGTGTGATGGATCCTTACGTTCACATACAACGGGTGTTGACGAGCCTAGCATGTACAGACATGGCCTCGGAACACATGCAAAACACTTAGGGTTAACTTGACGAGCCTAGCATGTACAGACATGGCCTCAGAACACAGAAGATCGAAAGGTCGAGCATGAGTCGTATAGAAGATACGATCAACATGAAGATGTTCACCGACGTTGACTAGTCCGTCTCACGTGATGATCGGACACGGCCTAGTCAACTCGGATCATGCAATACTTAGATGACTAGAGGGATGTCTAATCTAAGTGGGAGTTCATTAATAATTTGATTAGATGAACTTAATTATCATGAACTTAGTCTAAAATCTTTGCAATATGTCTTGTAGATCAAATGGCCAACGTAGTCCTCAACTTCAACGCGTTCCTAGAGAAAACCAAGCTGAAAGACGATGGCAGCAACTATACGGACTGGGTCCGGAACCTGAGGATCATCCTCATAGCTGCCAAGAAAGATTATGTCCTACAAGCACCGCTAGGTGATCCACCCGTCCCACAGAACCAAGACGTTATGAACGCTTGGCAGACACGTGTTGACGACTACTCCCTCGTTCAGTGCGGCATGCTTTACAGCCTAGAGCCGGGGCTCCAAAAGCGTTTTGAGAGACATGGAGCATATGAGATGTTCGAAGAGCTGAAAATGGTTTTTCAAGCTCATGCCCGGATCGAGAGATATGAAGTCTCCGACAAGTTCTTCAGCTGTAAGATGGAGGAAAACAGTTCTGTCAGTGAGCACATACTCACTATGTCTGGGTTACACAACCGCTTGTCTCAGCTGGGAGTTAATCTCCTGGATGATGCGGTCATTGACAGAATCCTCCAGTCGCTTCCACCAAGCTACAAGAGCTTTGTGATGAACTTCAACATGCAGGGGATGCAAAAGACCATTCCTGAGTTGTTCTCAATGCTGAAATCAGCGGAGGTAGAAGTCAAGAAGGAACATCAAGTGTTGATGGTCAATAAAACCACTAAGTTCAAGAAAGGCAAGGGTAAAAAGAACTTCAAGAAGGACGGCAAGGAGGTTGCCGCGCCTGGCAAGCAAGCTGCCGGGAAGAAGCCAAAGAATGGACCCAAGCCTGAGACAGAGTGCTTTTATTGCAAAGGGAAGGGTCACTGGAAACGGAACTGCCCCAAATACTTAGCAGACAAGAAGGCCGGCAACACCAAAGGTATATTTGATATACATGTAATTGATGTGTACCTTACCAGTACTCGTAGTGACTCCTGGGTATTTGATACCGGTGCCGTTGCTCATATTTGTAACTCACAGCAGGAGCTGCGGAATAAACGGAGACTGGCAAAGGACGAGGTGACGATGCGCGTCGGGAATGGTTCCAAGGTTGATGTGATCGCCGTCAGCACGCTGCCTCTGCATTTACCTACGGGATTAGTTTTAAACCTTAATAATTGTTATTTAGTGCCAGCTTTGAGCATGAACATTGTATCGGGATCTCGTTTAATTCGAGATGGCTACTCATTTAAATCTGAGAATAATGGTTGTTCCATTTATATGAGAGATATGTTTTATGGTCATGCTCCTATGGTGAATGGTTTATTCTTAATGAATCTCGGGCGTATTACTAAACATGTTCATAATGTGAGTACCAAAAGATGTAAGGTTGATAATGATAGTCCCACATACTTGTGGCACTGCCGCCTTGGTCACATAGGTGTCAAACGCATGAAGAAGCTCCATGCAGATGGACTCTTAGAGTCTCTTGATTATGAATCATTTGACACGTGCGAACCATGCCTCATGGGTAAGATGACCAAGACTCCGTTCTCAGGAACAATGGAGCGAGCAACCGACTTATTGGAAATCATACATACTGATGTGTGCGGTCCAATGAGTGTTGAGGCTCGCGGTGGCTATCGTTATGTTCTCACCCTCACTGATGACTTGAGTAGATATGGGTATGTCTACTTAATGAAACACAAGTCTGAAACCTTTGAAAAGTTCAAGGAATTTCAGAGTGAGGTTGAAAATCAACGTGACAGGAAAATCAAGTTTCTACGATCAGATCGTGGAGGAGAATACTTGAGTCACGAATTTGGTGCACACTTAAGAAAATATGGAATAGTTTCACAACTCACACCGCCTGGAACACCTCAGCGTAACGGTGTATCCGAACGTCGTAATCGCACTCTATTGGATATGGTGCGGTCTATGATGTCTCTTACTGATTTACCGCTATCTTTTTGGGGCTATGCTTTAGAGACTGCCGCATTCACTTTAAATAGGGCTCCGTCGAAATCCGTTGAGACGACACCGTATGAATTATGGTTTGGAAAGAAACCTAAGCTGTCGTTTCTAAAAGTTTGGGGATGCGATGCTTATGTCAAGAAACTTCAACCTGAAAAGCTCGAACCCAAGTCGGAAAAATGCGTCTTCATAGGATACCCAAAAGAAACTATTGGGTACACCTTCTACCTCAGATCCGAAGGTAAGGTCTTTGTTGCCAAGAATGGGTCCTTTCTAGAGAAAGAGTTTCTCTCAAGAGAAGTAAGTGGGAGGAAAGTAGAGCTTGATGAGGTATTACCTCTTGAACCGGTAAATGGCGCAACTCAAGAAAATGTTCCTGAGGTGCCTGCACCGACTAGAGAGGAAGTTAATGATAATGATCAAGATACTTCTGATCAAGCTCCTACTGAAATTCGAAGGTCCACAAGGACACGTTCCGCACCAGAGTGGTACGGCAACCCTGTCTTAGAAATCATGTTGTTAGACAACGGTGAACCTTCGAACTATGAAGAAGCGATGGCGGGCCCGGATTCCGACAAATGGCTAGAAGACATGAAATCCGAGATAGGATCCATGTATGAAAACGAAGTATGGACTTTGACTGACTTGCCCGTTGAACGGCGAGCCATAGAAAATAAATGGATCTTTAAGAAGAAGACAGACGCGGATGGTAATGTGACCATCTATAAAGCTCGACTTGTCGCTAAGGGTTATCGACAAGTTCAAGGGGTTGACTACGATGAGACTTTCTCACCGGTAGCGAAGCTGAAGTCCGTCCGAATCATGTTAGCAATTGCCGCATTTTATGATTATGAAATTTGGCAAATGGACGTCAAAACGGCATTCCTTAATGGTTTCCTTAAGGAAGAATTGTATATGATGCAGCCGGAAGGTTTTGTCGATCCTAAGAATGCTGACAAGGTGTGCAAGCTCCAACGCTCGATTTATGGGCTGGTGCAAGCATCTCGGAGTTGGAACATTCGCTTTGATGAGATGATCAAAGCGTTTGGGTTTATGCAGACTTATGGAGAAGCCTGTGTTTACAAGAAAGTGAGTGGGAGCTCTGTAGCATTTCTCATATTATATGTAGATGACATACTTTTGATGGGAAATGATATAGAACTCTTGGACAGCATCAAGGCCTACTTGAATAAGAGTTTTTCAATGAAGGACCTTGGAGAAGCTGCTTATATATTAGGCATCAAAATCTATAGAGATAGATCGAGACGCCTCATAGGTCTTTCACAAAGCACATACCTTGATAAGATATTGAAGAAGTTCAATATGGATCAATCCAAGAAGGGGTTCTTGCCTGTGTTACAAGGTATGAAATTGAGCTCAGCTCAATGTCCGACCACGGCAGAAGATATAGAAGAGATGAGCGTCATCCCCTATGCATCAGCCATAGGTTCTATTATGTATGCCATGCTGTGTACCAGACCTGATGTAAACCTTGCCGTAAGTTTGGTAGGAAGGTACCAAAGTAATCCCGGCAAGG
Source organism: Triticum urartu (assembly GCF_056163025.1). Taxonomy (NCBI): domain Eukaryota; kingdom Viridiplantae; phylum Streptophyta; class Magnoliopsida; order Poales; family Poaceae; genus Triticum; species Triticum urartu. The sequence continues at coordinate 744,867,563 of NC_141874.1, forward strand.
AACACTGGACAGCGGTCAAGAATATCCTGAAGTACCTGAAAAGGACTAAGGAAATGTTTCTCGTTTATGGAGGTGACGAAGAGCTCGTCGTAAAGGGTTACGTCGACGCTAGCTTCGACACAGATCTGGATGACTCTAAGTCACAAACCGGATACGTGTATATTTTGAATGGTGGGGCAGTAAGCTGGTGCAGTTGCAAGCAAAGCGTCGTGGCGGGATCTACATGTGAAGCGGAGTACATGGCAGCCTCGGAGGCAGCACATGAAGCAATATGGGTGAAGGAGTTCATCACCGACCTAGGAGTCATACCCAATGTGTCGGGGCCGATCAAGCTCTTCTGTGACAACACTGGAGCTATTGCTCTTGCCAAGGAGCCCAGGTTTCACAAGAAGACAAGGCACATCAAGCGTCGCTTCAACTCCATTCGTGAAAATGTTCAAGATGGAGACATAGAGATTTGTAAAGTACATACAGACCTAAATGTAGCAGATCCGTTGACTAAACCTCTCACTAGAGCAAAACATGATCAACACCAGAATTCCATGGGTGTTCGATTCATCACAATTTAACTAGATTATTGACTCTAGTGCAAGTGGGAGACTGTTGGAAATATGCCCTAGAGGCAATAATAAAAGCATTATTATTATATTTCCTTGTTCATGATAATTGTCTTTATTCATGCTATAATTGTGTTATCCGGAAATCGTAATACATGTGTGAATAACAGACACCAACATGTCCCTAGTGAGCCTCTAGTTGACTAGCTCGTTGATCAACAGATAGTCATGGTTTCCTGACTATGGACATTGGATGTCATTGATAACGAGATCACATCATTAGGAGAATGATGGGATGGACAAGACCCAATCCTAAACATAGCACAAGATCGTATAGTTCGTTTGCTAGAGTTTTCCAATGTCAAAGTATCTTTTCCTTAGACCATGAGATCGTGTAACTCCCGGATACCGTAGGAGTGCTTTGGGTCTACCAAACGTCACAACGTAACTGGGTGACTATAAAGGTAGACTACGGGTATCTCCGAAAGTATCTGTTGGGTTGACATGGATCAAGACTGGGATTTGTCACTCCGTATGACGGAGAGGTATCACTGGGCCCACTCGGTAATGCATCATCATAATGAGCTCAAAGTGACCAAGTGTCTGGTCACGGGATCATGCATTACGGTACGAGTAAAGTGACTTGCCGGTAACGAGATTGAACGAGGTATTGGGATACCGACGATCGAATCTCGGGCAAGTAACATATCGATTGACAAAGGGAATTGCATACGGGGTTGATTGAATCCTTGACATCGTGGTTCATCCGATGAGATCATCGTGGAGCATGTGGGAGCCAACATGGGTATCCAGATCCCGCTGTTGGTTATTGACCGAAGAGTCGTCTCGGTCATGTCTGCTTGTCTCCCGAACCCGTAGGGTCTAGACACTTAAGGTTCGGTGACGCTAGGGTTGTGAAGATATGTATATGCAGTAACCCGAATGTTGTTCGGGGTCCCGGATGAGATCCCGGACGTCACGAGGAGTTCCGGAATGGTCCGGAGGTAAAGAATTATATATGGGAAGTGCTGTTTCGGCCATCGGGACAAGTTTCGGGGTCACCGGTATTGTACCGGGACCACCGGAAGGGTCCCGGGGGTCCACCGGGTGGGGCCACCTATCCCGGAGGGCCCCATGGGCTGAAGTGGGAGGGAACCCAGCCCATAGTGGGCTGGGGCGCCAAACCCCAAGGGCCCATGCGGCTAGGGTTGAGGGGAAACCCTAGAGGGGGCGCCCCTTGCTTGGGGGGCAAGCCCCCCACCCTAGGCCGCCGCCCCCCCCCTAGTAGATGCCATCTACTAGGGCCGGCGCCCCCCCTGGCACCCCTATATATAGTGGGGGAGAGGAGGGACTTGATACCCAGCCCCTGGCGCCTCCCTCTCTCCCCGTTACGTCTCTCTTCCTCGTAGTATAGGCGAAGCCCTGCTACTGTGACGCCCTGCATCCACCACCACGCCGTCGTGCTGCCGGATCTTCCTCAACCTCTCCTTCTCCCTTGCTGGATCAAGAAGGAGGAGACGTCTCCCGTCCCGTACGTGTGTTGAACGCGGAGGTGCCGTCCGTTCGGCGCTTGGTCATCGGTGATTTGGATCACGTCGTGTTCGACTACATCATCACCGTTCTTTTGAACGCTTCCGTGCGCGATCTACAGAGGTATGTAGATGCATCCAATGACTCGTTGCTAGATGAACTCCTAGATGATCTTGGTGAAACGAGTAGGAAAATTTTTGTTTTCTGCAACGTTCCCCATCACTCCGAACAACTTTTGGGTTACCGCATACTAATATCTCTATAACCCTAGCGTCACCAAACCTTAAGTGTGTAGACCCTACGGGTTCGGGAGACATGCAGACATGACCGAGATGACTCTCCGGTCAATAACCAACAGCAAGATCTGGATACCCATGTTGGCTCCCACATGTTCCACGATGATCTCATCGGATGAACCACGATGTCAAGGACTTAATCAATCCCGTATACAATTCCCTTTGTCTAGCGGTACGATACTTGCCCGAGATTCGATCGTCGGTATCCCGATACCTTGTTCAATCTTGTTACCGGCAAGTCTCTTTACTCGTTCCGTAACACATCATCCCATGATCAACTCCTTGATCACATTGTGCACATTATGATGATGTCCTACCGAGTGGGCCCAGAGATACCTCTCCATTTACACGGAGTGACAAATCCCAGTCTCGATTCGTGCCAACCCAACAGACACTTTCGGAGATACCTGTAGTGTACCTTTATAGCCACCCAGTTACGTTGTGACGTTTGGCACACCCAAAGCACTCCTATGGTATCCGGGAGTTGCACAATCTCATGGTCTAAGGAAATGATACTTGACATTAGAAAAGCTTTAGCATACGAACTACATGATCTTGTGCTAGGCTTAGGATTGGGTCTTTGTCCATCACATCATTCTCCTAATGATGTGATCCCGTTATCAATGACATCCAATGTCCATGGTTAGGAAACCATAACCATCTATTGATCAACGAGCTAGTCAACTAGAGGCTTACTAGGGACATGGTGTTGTCTATGTATCTACACATGTATCTGAGTTTCCTATCAATACAATTCTAGCATGGACAATAAACGATTATCATGAACAAGGAAATATAATAATAACTAATTTATTATTGCCTCTAGGGCATATTTCCAACACTGACTTCGTGTGGTATGCGTCGTGCCGCCTCCCTTGGCGCAGGAACGCCACCGTCCGCGCCGGTCTCCGTCATGTTGTCGGGTTCTTCGCCAACTTCGAGCACTGCCATTGCGCTCCTAACCTAGCTGCCGCCGCCGCTCTTCTTTGGTCGCCGCCGCCGCTACCCACGTAGCCGCCGCCCGTCCACCTCCTTCATCTTCGTCCAGCACCAGCCCGTCGCCAGCGTCGCCGTCATCTATCCCGACCACTTTGTCTACTCCGACCACCGTTGGTGACATCAGCCCCGCGCCGATGGACGCCACAATTGTCGTCGAGTTTTTCTCTGCTGGCCTCTCCGACGTCTTTGACATGGCGTATAGCTCGTGTAGGTCCCAGTCTCCGCGTGCCCGGTGTTAGCAACACCGCCGCGTGCCTTCATCCACGACGTGTCCCCGGGCCTAGCAAGCCTGGTGCGGCGCTCTGTCAACTTCGTCTTCGTCCGTCTACGCATGCCCGGTGCTAGCAACACCTGTGTGTGCCTTTGTCTATGATGTGTCCCCGGGATTGGCAAACCCGCCGCGACGTGTCGTCAACAACATCTCCTTTCCGGCGCACCACTACTTCGACGCCACTATGCCCATGCTAACTCGGCGCCCCCTTGCGCCCGCGGCTCCACGGCGACTTCCTCAACACCGGCTACCCCAACTCGACATCGACCACAGCATTCTTCTCACGGCTACCTCGACCATGGCTACACCACCCTACGCTCTCGGCTACATTGACAAATGGCACAAAGGGCTACCGCCTTGCTTGACAAACCTTGTCGGTTTTCACTCCAGCCACGACTCTGCGATGCGTCGACCGTTACGACTGTGTGTGGGGGGGTGTCCATCGGCTTGCCTTCGGATTCTTCTTCAGTCTCACCGTCTGCGTCGCTTGTGACTGCGGGGGATGTTGAGTAACGTGATTGTATTAGGAAACCTAGGTTAGACTAGGAAATATTCTGGCTTGTCTTGTACTCCAAGTAGATCATGTACTCCTATATATATGCCATGAGGCTCAAGCAATACAATGACTATTCCACCAAATCCCCTCTCCCTTCTAACAATTTCGGGTAGCACGCGCGTGGATGATCCGGATGTACACATAAGGAGAGATTTACCTATGTTTAGGTCCTCGGACAAAGGAGATTCCCTACTTTCTACTTATCTTTTTTTTGAAAAGGGGGACTCCCCGGCCTCTGCATCAGAGTGATGCATACGGCCATCTTATTAACCAAATAAAGCAATGCGAACATGGTTCCAAGGTCTCCAAAAGTAATGAAAAAGTAAAGAAAGCTTAGAGCCAAAACGGGCTATAAACACCAACTAGCCATGAAAAGATGCCACAACCGGCTGGCTAAAACTAGGTAGGTAAACTAAATGCCTATCCTATTACATGACCGCCATCCAAACCGGTTGAAGATATCCCGAGCTACCATCTCCCAGCGTAAAGATCCAGTAACCAAATGCTCCCTGGCCTCCGTCGGGGTGAGTACTGACCACGAACGGATCAGTGCCGTAGTTTGGAATATAACCTGCAAAAAGTGGATACATGATATTCTGTTAAAAACCAAATCATTTCTGCAAGTCCAGATAGTCCACATCAAAGCGCAAACACCAACCCGAATGTGTCTCGCTAAGTCAGGCTCAATCCCATTAAGCCATGTCCAAAATAATGTGTTAACAGAATTCGGTGGAACTTTGACATCCCAAACATGCTTGGAGGTAGGAATGGAGTTCGAATTTATAACATCAATATACATTGATTTAACTGTGAATACTCCAGACTTAGTCAGTTTCCAGCGTAATTCATCGGGTTGTTGAGAAACCTGGACCTCCATCAGTCTCCTAACTAGACGGAGCCATTCTTCCCAACGATTGCCCGCTAGCGTCCGTCGGAACTGAATATTAAGGGGGATAGATTGAAATACCGATGCGACGAACACCTCACGTCGTTGAACAATACGGTACAAAGACAGATATTGGATGGCCAAGGGTGTGTCACCAAGCCAAGTATCCTCCCAGAAACGTGTACTAGTGCCGTTTCCAATAACAAACTTTATCCTATTAAACAAAGATTGTTTAACTTTCATCAGTCCTTTCCAGAAAGGTGAATCGGTCGACCTGACTGTAACCTGGGACAAAGTTTTTGTCTGGAGGTACTTGCTGTGAAGGATTTGAGCCCACATGGCATCATTCTCCGTTGAGAGCTTCCACAGCCACTTGCTAAGAAGGCATATGTTCTTAACTTCTAGATTCTCAATACCGAGACCCCCTTGGTCTTTCGGTCTACATATGATATCCCATTTAGCAAGCCGATATTTTCTTTTAAGCTCATCACCCTGCCAAAAGAAACGCGATCGATAGAAGTCCAGTCTCTTCCTAACACCAACTGGGACCTCAAAGAACGATAGGAGAAACATAGGCATACTGGTGAGCACCGAATTTATCAGGATTAATCGGCCTCCGTATGACATGAGCTTACCCTTCCAGCAACTCAGTTTCTTCTCAAATCGGTCCTCGATGCACTTCCACTCTCTGTTTGTCAGCCTACGATGGTAGATTGGAATACCTAGGTAAGAGAAGGGTAACTCTCCCAACTCGCACCCAAACAATTGCCTATAAGCCTCTTGTTCGTCTTTGGCTTGACCAAAACAGAACAGCTCGCTCTTATGAAAGTTAATCTTTAACCCGGTCAATTGTTCAAATAGGCATAACACAAGCTTCATATTTATCGCCTTGGCCAAGTCATGCTCCATAAAGATAATTGTATCATCAGCATACTGAAGGATGGATACACCTCCATCAACAAGATGAGGTACCAATCCACCTACTTGACCATTTTCCTTAGCCCTTCCTATCAGAATTGCTAACATATCCACCACAATGTTAAACAGGATAGGAGACATCGGATCTCCTTGTCTTAGGCCTTTATGTGTCTGGAAGTAATGACCTATGTCATCATTAACTTTAATTCCCACACTACCTTTTTGCGTAAATGATTCCACCTGTCGGCGCCAGGCTTCATCAAAACCTTTCATATGCAATGACTGTTGGAGGAATGTCCATTTGACCTTATCGTACGCTTTCTTGAAATCCACCTTAAAAATTACTCCATCTAATTTTTTGGAATGGATTTCATGGAGCGTTTCATGCAGGACGACCACCCCTTCAAGGATATTTCTGTCGGGCATGAAAGCAGTTTGGGACTGTTGCACCACAGAATGCGTAATCTGTGTGAGCCTATTAGTCCCAACCTTGGTGAAAATTTTGAAACTAACATTGAGGAGGCAGATCGGCCTGAATTGCTCAATCCTCACAGCATCTGTTTTCTTAGGAAGCAGTGTGATAGTTCCAAAATTCAAGTGAAATAAGTGAAGCTGTCCAGAGAACAGATCATGGAACATAGGTAGCAAATCCCCCTTAATAATGTGCCAGCACTTTTTATAGAACTCGGTCAGGAATCCATCCGGACCGGGAGCCTTATTGTTTTTCATCTATGCAATAGCATCAAACACCTCCTTCTCTAAGAACGGGGCAACCAGAATATCATTTTCGGTAGCCGATAACTGAGGCACATCCTCAGTCCTGGACTCGTCGAGGGACACACAATTATCCTCCGGAGGTCCAAATAACTGCTTATAATACTCGGTAATATATATTTTTAGGTTATCTTGTCCTAAAATAGTGCCCTCATCTTGTTCAAGCTGAAAGATACGCTTCTTTCTGTGCTTACCATTAGCTATCAAATGAAAGAATTGAGTATTCGCGTCCCCTTGGACCACTTTGCGGACTTTAGCACGCAAAGCCCACTTCAATTCTTCTTCGCGGAGCAGTTCTTTCAACCTCTTCTCCGCCTGAGTTTTAACCTGAAGCTCAGCTGGCAGTAAAATCGTGGATTCGACCTTTATGTCCAGAGCCTGTATAAGAGAAAGGAGTCTATCCTTTTCAATCTTATACACACCACTGAGGTGCTTAGCCCAACCTCGTAAGAAACTTCTCAAATGCCTAATCTTATTCTGCCAACGCTCGATCGCAGTCCTACCTCCTGCACCTCTATCCCATTCCCTGGCAATCAAGTCCAAGAACCCCTCGCGTTCGAACCATGACATCTCGAAAGAGAAGGTGTTCTTGTTACCCACGTGGTTCGGCTCCCCTGAGTCTACGAACAAGGGTGTGTGATCGGATATTCCCCTCGATAGAGCTTGCACCGTAACCAGAGGGAACTTTTGTTCCCACTCCACACTCGCGAGAACTCGATCAAGTTTTTCGTAAGTCGGGTTTGGCAGAGCATCAGCCCAGGTAAACTTTCTACCATAAAGCTCTATCTCCATCAGATCCAGGCTTTCAATAATGGTATTGAACATAAACGACCATCTTCCATCAAAGTTATCATTGTTCTTCTCCTCTCTCCTCCTAATGATATTGAAATCACCTCCAACTAAAATTGGAAGCTGTTCTGACCCACAGATTCGAACAAGGTCCGCTAGAAACTCCGGTTTAAGCTCGGGCTGTGCGGCACCATAGACCGCCACCAAAGCCCAGTTGAAACCATCTATCTTAGACCTGACTCGAAACTTCACCGCGAAGTCGCCCATCACTACACTTCGGACTTCAAGCAAATCGCATCTCACACCGACTAAGATACCACCCGATCTTCCTCACGGAGGGAGGCAGTGCCAATCGAAATCAATACCACCCACAAGAGAGGAAAGAAACTGGGGTGCAAAGTTATCTCTACCAGTCTCCGATAGAGCAATGAAATCTAAACGCTGCTCTAAGGATGCCTCAGCAAGGAACCTTCTTTTAGCCAAGTCCTTTAGACCTCTGCTATTCCAAAAGATTCCTTTCATATTTCATCATGGAATTTTTTAGTGGTCCGAATCCTAGCACTCCTACGAACCGTGGAATCGGGATAGATCTTCCGTTTCCACTTGCGCTTTGGTTTACTAGGCTCTGGCGCTCGGTCCTTATAACCGGGTTCAATTAAACTACAAGTATCATTCTCTAGGGGCACATCATCGTCCTCAAACTCATGATTGGGGGTGCTAGATCCGCACACAGATTATCGAGCACACTAACCCCTAACGCACCAATCTCATCATCATTCATTGGTTTAACCACTGCAAGATTACGAATAGTCTCTAAGGCACGCTCTGCCTCCAAATCTAACAGATCATTCACCGAATTGGTAATCTCACTATCCGTAGCACCTAGTGAAACTCCTAATTGGTTTGCATTATTTATAATCTCCTCATTAGAAAAATGCAATAAAGAATTAGAGATGTTGACGGACATACCAGAAGATAATGCAGCATCCTGAAGCTTGGCCGCCCTCATAGCACACCGCTGCTGCATATCATCCACCTCCGGGAGCTCGTGGATGCGAGCACTCATCCGTCTTCCCATGGAGATGGGGTCTGGGATCCCGCCAAAAGCGATAACCTCCTCCCTAGTAAAGCCTGGCACTGAGTCCCTCAAAGGGTCAGCCGAGGTTACCGGAGAGGGCGGCTGCGGGCTCCCAAGCCCCTCAGACAGGTGCCCCACTGTCGGTGTCAAAACCGGCGGATCTCGGGTAGGGGGTCCCGAACTGTGCGTCTAGGCCGGATGGTAACAGGAGGCAGGGGACACGAAGTTTTACCCAGGTTCGGGCCCTCTCGATGGAGGTAAAACCCTACGTCCTGCTTGATTAATATTGATGGTATGGGTATTACAAGAGTTGATCTACCACGAGATCAGAGAGGCTAAACCCTAGAAGCTAGCCTACGGTATGATTGTTGATGTGTATGTTGTCCTACGGACTAAAACCCTCCAGTTTATATAGACACCGGATAGGGTTAGGGTTACATAGAGTCGGATACAATGGTAGGAGATCTTCATATCCGTATCGCCAAGCTTGCCTTCCACGCCAAGGAAAAGTCCCTTCCGGACACGGGACGGAGTCTTCAATCTTGTATCTTCATAGTCCTGGAGTCCGGCTGAAGGTATAGTCCGGCCATCCGGACACCCCCTAATCCAGGACTCCCTCGATAGCCCCTGAACCAGGCTTCAATGATGACGAGTCCGGCGCGCAAATTGTCTTCGGCATTGCAAGGCGGGTTCCTCCTCCAAGTACTTCATAGAAGATTTTGAACACAAAAGTAGTGTTCGGCTCTGCAAAATAAGTTTCCACATATTGCCATAGAGAGAATAATATTTACACAAATCTAATCTACTGACGCACTCCGTAGTGTGACATCACACCACGGCCAAGCTTTTATTCGAACCGTTTTACTGTCCCATCTCAGCGCGTTATGCGAGGCGGTTTCCTTGGCACGTCTTTTTAAAGAAGAGATCGTGTCCCCTTATTCCGGGATTCTCATCAATACGGGCGTGGGTAACCCAACCGCGCCTTTGATTACGGCGCTTGGGAGACAAGCGAGTTTTACCAGGCTGGTGGGGACATGTAGTTGCATCCACCCATATAAGGGGATAAGGATCCACCTTTTCACCTACGCCCTCTTCCTCCCTCGCCTATCCATTCTTGCGCACTCGAGCTCCAGCGCCCAAGTCCGCACTCCTCACCTCAACCTTCTCCATCCATGTCCAGAGCGGGAGGCAAGTGGATGGTCTCCTCCATCACGGAGGGACACATCAAAAAGCTGAGGAAGGCCGGATACCTGGCTAGCGACATCGCACACCGGCTTCCCGAAACGGGGCAGCTCATCCCCACTCCCAGGCCCCATGAGAGGGTAGTATTCCTCCCCCATTTCCTCCACGGACTGGTCTTCCCTCTGCATCCATTTGTCCCGGGGCTCATGTTCTACTACAGCCTAGATTCCCACGATCTGGCCCCGAATTTTGTCCTCAACATCTTGGCATTTATCGTCGTGTGCGAGGCTTTCCTTCGCATCCGCCCCCATTTCGGCCTATGGCTCAAGACCTTCAACGTTAAGCCAAAGGTGGTGCGTGGCAACCAGGCGGAGTGCGGAGGAGCCATGGTGGGCAAGATGGCCAACGTCCTATGGCTCGAGGGCTCCTTTGTGGAGACCCTGAAGGGGTGGCAATCGGGGTGGTTTTACATCACCGAACTGCGCGACGCCGAATGGGTCGCACCCCCTGAGTTCCGGTCCGGACCCCCAACACGGCTCACGTCCTGGAAAGAGACGGGCCTGTCGTGGGGTAAAAAAGGAGAGCTGACCGGACTCCAAACATGCATCAAAACCCTGGTGGACAGGAAGCTTAAACTTGTCAACGTAGTCCAGGTTATGCTCATCCGCTTGATCCTCCCGTGTCAACAACGGGCTTTCAACCTGTGGGAGTTCGACTCGGCGCGGCACCAAACTCTGAGCAGGCTCTTCGACACGACGTACGAAGATGCCTGGAAGGTGCTTTTCAAGGGCGCCGTGGCTCCCGCATCCGCTACTGAGGATCGCGGGTTCAGTGCACAGCGTCATGCTCTTGCGGTAAGCTGTCTTTTTCCTTTTTACAAGGTACCAGTGTTTCATAGTTTGACTCCATGCAGGATCTAAGCTCCCTTTCCTTTGACAGGACTGGCAGGTGACGTCCGGACAGATCAACTGTCCGTCTCCTTTGCCCGAAGGCCCAGCGGACGCTCAATTGGCGAAGCTGCTGGTTCCGGCACCCTATGTGGTGCCGGAGAAGAAGGCCAAGAAGAAGGCCACGGGGACTCGAAAGAGTGCCCGGCGCCCGGAGGTGTCGGATTCATCATCTGATGAATCCAAGACGCACTCCTCCCACGAAGATGAGGAGGAAGAAGAGACCCCTCCCCCTCCAGCAGGGGAAGGGAAGAAAAGGAAGACCGCCCCAACTAGGGAGGCCGAAGGGTCCAAGAAGGGGAGAATCCCTCCTCCGGACTACTCCACCAAAGCCGACGATGGTGAAGAGGAGTGGCAGCCCAGGGCCAAGCCCCTGGCGAAATCGTAAGTATCCGGATACCAGAGTGATTTCATAGTATTCGTTTATTGCACAGCTTTCCCTTATGTCGAATATGTTTATGCAGCCCACCCAAAGACCGGCTCGACGCGTCGTCGAGCGGCTCACTGGACTCATCGGACGTGAACTCGCTGCCGACGGCTTCCTCCCCCCGCCCTACGGACGACACCGAAGTGTTGTCCCAATAGGGTCCAATCCGGGAGGAGGTGGTCCTGGAGGCGCCGCAAGGCGACCTCCCGGACTCCAGGAGTAAAGGGGACAAAACCCCCCAGGGCTCCAAGTCCGGCCCTAGGCCGGACACCGCTCCGGAACCTTCAAAGGTTCCAGAGTCCGGCGGGGAACCTCCTTCCAAGAGGAGCAAACCCACCGCAGCGGCGACCTCCGTCCAACCGGAGGCGCCGGACAATATGTTGGAGGCTCTCCAAGGCGCCTCCATCGACGAGGGGCACCACACTATTATGAGTGTGGTGATCCAGAAGGTTCAGTCCGCCAAGAGCGGACTGACTAAAGCTTGTACAAGCCTTTTAACAGGCTTTGAGGTAAGTAAAGAATGTGTAAATAACATTACCGCATAGACAGTAGCCCCTGGATCTCTGTTTGGCATTCGGAAAGAAAAGTAGAATAGAGGATAAAATAAAAAAATCACAGGAGTCTAAAAAGAGTCAATATGCGTGTGCAGGCTTCCCTACTGGCATCCGCCGCACTGACTGTGGAAGTGGAAGTGCTAAAGCAGAACCTCGAGCGGTCCGAGCAAGAGCTCGGACGTGCCAAGAAGCAGCTCGAGGACAATGAAGGTAGGAAATACCTTATGTATATATAAAAAGCTGCGATTGCAAAAAATGACAGGATTATCATGGCTATTGTAGGGGCCACGTCTGAGGTGGCGACCCTGAAGCAAGCGCTGCTCGAGGCCGAGAATAGGTCTGCCGCGGAGCGCGTGAGCGAGAAAAGTATGAGCCCGAGGTTGGCAGGGTGCGGCAAGAGCTCCAGGCTCTCATGGAAAAACATGAGAGTTTGGAGCGTGACTCAAGGACGCGAGCGTCCGAGCTCGCGGCGGCTACTGAAAGTGCCAAGTCTGCCAAGGCCGAATCCCAGAAGACCCTCCAGGAGTTGGATGAGGTGAAGAAGATAGCGGCAGGTAAGGCATTCTTTATGCAAAGTAAACACATAAGCGTGAGTTACTTGTTACTTACCCGAATCCGGAGTTCTCCGGGCGTGTTCGCAGACCTTCCCCGAAGTGTATCTGATGCCGCCGCATTCTATCGAGCCGAGGAGGGCAGCTCGACGGAGAAGGTGTTCTGTTCTCAGTACGCTGAGGCCGGACACCCCGTGCCCCTGAGCGACCAGTTGAAGCAACTGGTCGAGCTCCATAAGGCGGCCGAACAAGCCATGAAGGGCCTCATAGTTCGGCTGTGGCCTGGAGAGGCTCAGCCTGGGAGCTATTTCGGACTGGTGCGGCGGCTGGTGGAGGCCTGTCCCAGGCTCGAGGTCATCAAGCGCTCCGTCTGCATTGAAGGTGTCCGTAGGGCCCTTGCCCGTGCGAAGGTGCACTGTGGCAAGCTGGATGCTGAGAAGCTTGTGAAGGACGGGCCACCGCCGGGGAAAGAGCATCGTAAGCCCGAAAATTATTATAAGGATGTTCTGAAGGGTGCCCGCCTTGTGGCGGAGGAATGTTCTATGGATGTAATTTTTGAGTAAAACTCGCTCGTTTTGTCCTGTGCGCTGAAAACTTGTTCATATGCGCTTAGGAAATGCTGTTTGAATTTAAAATATTACCTTCTGTGCGGCTATTTATCAATACTGATAGATGGCGAGTCGTCGGCTTCTGCCCCCTTGCCGCTAGTGCTGGGGTGTTCGGGGATAAACCTGAGCGCTCTTTTTCCCATATTTGGGTCCTTCGAGGGAGGCGCTCAGCCCGTCAAACGAGGCAATCGGACTATAATGCGTGAACACTCTCACTTAGCCATAGAATTCTATAATTTTAAATTTGGGCGAAGCCCCTAGTATTCGGAAGACCGAATTCGGGGCGCTATCCATGCCTTGGCCGGATAGAGCCGGCTCCTCGCCCTAAGTGGCATAAGTCTTTAGGGAGTCGAAAAAACCTCTCGAACAGCAACCAGCTCTCGCCTCATCATGACGGTCAGTTTTAGCTTTCTCCATTGAGGTGCTCGACCCAGCTCAACCGGGGCACAATCGCAGTGGTTCTCCTAGTGCTACCTTAGCCGATATAGCGGAACGTAAGGCACCAAAACATAGGAGCCGGGCAAACCAAACTATTGACCCAAGACATGATTCGGAGCCGATGCATATAATGCTATAAGTTCGGGGTGCCGTACTTGTTAAAGTGTTCGAACTTCTCACACCATGTTGAGGGGTACGGAAGCCCCTGGCGTATTTTGGCCGTACCAAAGTGTACGGGTGCAACATGTCGTTAAGGAACATATATAAATATATAAAAAAAGTAATGCAAAAATAGACAAAAGCTATGCATTGTTTATTAAAAAGGGCTGCGATCAAAGCAGAACGATACAAATAATGCGATAAGCAAAAGGTTGGACTATGTAACATGTCCGCTCCAGGGGCAAGCTGCGGAATAATGTGCGAAACAGGTATACTGCTCGTGATAAAGACCACCTGGGAGTTCCGTAATGCGGCGTGGCTTGGCTGCTTCCCTGGTTCTTGCATCGTTTGTGCGGCAACTGAACTGCCGAACAGGCCTTCCGAAGAGTGGAGTCCTGAAAGTAAGAGAAAATTTAAAAAATCGGCAGCCCCTGGTGCGGTTTAAGCCGTGTTTCGGGTGTGCCGTGGTGGTGCCCCTCCCCCTGTGCCCATGGTATCTCTAGAGCGTAGTTATGTACGCGAAGTACTGGCGTCGCCTTTTTGCGAGGGTTCGGGTTGGGGCCGCATTGCTACGCCTGCTCGGATCGTGCCAGGCGGTCTTGTTGTAGGTTACTCCGGGCGCGTTTGACGGTGTCTGGTCGTTTAGTGGCCGGACTGGAGAACTGCCTAAAGAGGCTGCTTTGAACTTCCGCCGCAAGGGCCGCCGTGTGCTCCTCTGTTCGGAGGGAGCGTTCGGTGTTTCCATTGACCGTAATTACTCCTCGAGGGCATGGCATCTTGAGCTTAAGGTATGCGTAATGCGGTACCGCATTGAACTTAGCGAATGCGGTTCGCCCGAGCAGTGCGTGATAACCACTGCGAAACGGGACTATGTCGAAGATTAACTCCTCGCTTCGGAAATTATCCGGAGATCCGAAGACCACTTCAAGTGTGACTGAGCCTGTACAGTTGGCCTCTACACCTGGTATTACGCCTTTAAAGGTCGTTTTGGTGGGCTTAATCCTCGAGGGATCTATGCCCATTTTCCGCACTGTATCCTGGTAAAGCAGGTTCAGGCTGCTGCCGCCGTCCATAAGGACTCTAGTGAGATGAAATCCGTCAATAATTGGGTCTAGAACCAATGCAGCGAAGTCGCCGTGACGGGTGCTAGTGGGGTGGTCCCTTCGATCAAAGGTGATCGGGCAGGAGGACCATGGGTTGAACTTTGGGGCGACTGGCTCTATCGCGTATACGTCCCTTAACGTGCGCTTCCGCTCCCTCTTGGGGATGTGGGTTGCGTATATCATGTTCACCGTCCGCACTTGTGGGGGAAAACCCTTCTGTCCCCTGTTGTTCGGCGGCCGAGACTCCTCGTCGTCATCGCTCTGCAGCCCCTTGTCTTCGTTTTCAGCGTTTAGCTTGCCTGCCTGCTTGAACACCCAACAATCCCTATTGGTGTGATTGGCCGGCTTTTCGGGGGTGCCATGTATCTGGCATAAGCGGTCGAGTATTCGGTCCAAACTGGACGGGCCCCTAGGATTCCTTTTGAATGGCTTCTTCCGCTGACCGGATTTAGAGCCTCTGAATCCGGCATTAACTGTCGTATCCTCAGCATTGTCGCCGTTAATGCGGCGCTTCTGCTTGGTTCGACGCGACCTGCCACCACTGTCCCTGGTGTCCGAATTACCAGGGTTTTTGGTTATATTGTTTCTACGAGCAAGCCAGCTGTCTTCTCCCGCGCAAAAGCGGGTCATGAGTGTCGTGAGTGCTGGCATAGATTTCGGCTTTTCCTGTCCAAGGTGCCGGGCTAGCCACTCGTCGCGGATATTGTGCTTGAAGGCTGCTAGGGCCTCAGCGTCCGGACAGTCGACCATTTGATTTTTCTTTGTTAAGAACCGTGTCCAGAATTGCCTGGCCGATTCATCTGGCTGCTGAATTACGTGGCTTAGGTCATCGGTGTCTGGGGGTCGCACATAGGTGCCCTGGAAATTGTCGAGGAATGCGGCTTCCAGGTCCTCCCAACAACTGATTGATCATGTTGGCAAGCTGTTAAGCCAATGTCGAGCTTGTCCTTTAAGCTTGAGTGGGAGGTATTTGATGGCGTTGAAATCGTCGCCGCAGGCCATATGGATATGAAGGAGATAATCCTCAATCCATACCACAGGATCTGTTGTGCCATCATATGATTCAATGTTTACAGGTTTGAAACCCTCGGAGATTTGATGATCCATTATTTCGTCTGTGAAGCAGAGTGGGTGTGCGGCGCCTCTGTACTGGGCTATATCATGACGTAGCTCCAGTGAGCCTTGTCTACTGTGCTCGGCCCTGCCGAATTTGTGGTCGGCTTGACGGATGCCGTCTCGAGCCGTTGGGCGCCCACGCGATCCGTAGATCGATCTTGTTTGTTTAGCCTTGTCCTCCAACATATCTCGTAAGTCCGACGCATAGTCCCGTGCCTTGGTACGGGGTGCGGCTTGAGTGGAGGGCCGAGAGGCCTCTCTGTCGCGGCCACGAGGTGGCCGGTCGGCCGCATCGAGTGCTTCCTCCTCTAATTGGGGTAGCAACCTGCGCTTTGGGTAGCTCTTGGAGGGGCGTTCGAGTTTATGCTCTTCGGCCGCAAGGACTTCAGTCCATCTATCAACTAGCAAATCTTGATCAGCTCTGAGTTGTTGCTGTTTTTTCTTGAGGCTTCTTGCCATGGCCATAAGCCTGCGTTGAAAACGCTCTTGCTCGACGGGATCCTCTGGCACGATGAATTCGTCGTCGTCGAGGCTTGCCTCGTCTTCGGAGGAAGGCATATAATTATCATCCTCGACCTCTCTGTCTACCGCTCTCTCATGAGGGCTGGTTTCTCCATCCTCCTGTGTTAAATCTTGCTGGAGGGGGTTTTCTTCGGCGCTTTCCGGAGTGTTATTATCTCCCGTGCTGGAATCACCGTGTTTGTTTTGGCGGGATTTTGAGCGGCGCCGCTGACATCGGCGCTTAGGCTGTTTCTTGGAGGGGTCATCCTCCGTTGTTCCATCGCCATCTCCCTCATTTGGGATGTCCATCATGTATATGTCATACGACGAGGTGGCTTTCCAGGGCCTAGTAGGTGCTGGTTCTTCATTATCTCCTTCATCGGCGTCCATACCGTCGATGTCTTTGTAGTCGAAGTCGAGCATGTCGGTTAAGTCGTCGACAATGGCTACAAAGTGGGTGGTGGGTGGGCTCTGAATTTCTTCATCGTCCGAATTCCAACCTCGCTAGCCGCAGTCCGGCCAGGGCTCTCCTGATAAAGAGAGAGACTTCAGTGACTTCAGGATATCGCCGAAAGGCGAGTGCTGAAAGATGTCCGCAGCAGTGAACTCCATGATCGGCGCCCAATCGGATTCGATAGGCCGGGGCGCGGAGGGTTCGGAGTCCGAAAAGGAGTCCGGCTCCTTGGAGTCATGAGTCTCGCGGAGTGCGGGGCTGGTGTTCGGCTCAATCGCCGTTGGGATCGCAGCCCCCGAGGTGGCGTCCAACCGCCCATCCTCGATCGGCGCAGTTGGCTCCGAATTAGGGACCGGAGCCGATGCGGGTGCGGCCTCCAGGGCACTGTTCAGTGGCAGAGCTAGATCATGCTCGTCGGGACAGTGCGGCGTGCTCGGCAGTGGCTCGAATCCGTCGAAGATCAAGTCACCGCGGATGTCAGCCATGTAGTTAAAACTTCCGAATCTGACCTGACGGCCAGGGGCGTAGCTTTCGATCTGCTCCAGATGGCCAAGTGAATTGGCCCGCAGTGCGAAGCCGCCGAAGACGAAGATTTGTCCGGGGAGAAAGGTCTCACCCTGGACTGCATCGCTGTTGAAGATCGTAGGAGCCATCGGGCCTGACGGCGACGGCACAAAGGAACTATCAATGAAAGCACCAATGTCGGTGTCAAAACCGGCGGATCTCGGGTAGGGGGTCCCGAACTGTGCGTCTATGCCAGATGGTAACAGGAGGCAGGGGACACGAAGTTTTACCCAGGTTCGGGCCCTCTCGATGGAGGTAAAACCCTACGTCCTGCTTGATTAATATTGATGGTATGGGTATTATAAGAGTTGATCTACCACGAGATCAGAGAGGCTAAACCCTAGAAGCAAGCCAACGGTATGATTGTTGATGTGTATGTTGTCCTACGGACTAAAACCCTCCGGTATATATAGACACCGAATAGGGTTAGGGTTACATAGAGTCGGTTACAATGGTAGGAGATCTTCATATCTGTATCGCCAAGCTTGCCTTCCACGCCAAGGAAAAGTCCCTTCCGGACACGGGACGGAGTCTTCAGTCTTGTATCTTCATAGTCCTGGAGTCCAGCTGAAGGTATAGTCCGGCCATCCGGACACCCCCTAATTCAGGACTCCCTCACCCACGCCGGGGTCCGTGGCCACGGGTACAAACGGAGAGGGGATAACGTGGGCCGCCTGCCCGCGCCCTCCTCCCGCCCCACCCGCCGGCGCAAACGGAAGAGCCGTCGGCGAAGGAGAGACGGTCCTCCTGACCGCCTGGGACGAAGGAGGGGCCAGGGCCACCTGCCCCAGCCCCCCTCCCAACACCGCTGTTGGCGCAGGCGTCGCCGCTACAACCGGAGTAGCGGGAGCCGAGGCCGCCTGCCTCGGGCTCCCTCCCCTGGCGCTGGCCGACTCCAACGTGGCCGACCTCACCGGCGTAGGGAAATGGAGGGGGGAAGTCAAGGCCTCCTGCCCCGAACCCCCTCCCTCCAACACCAGCTCAGCCTCAGCAAACCGCACCGGAGCCTCGACCACAGGAGGAACAAGGGAAAGAGAAGCAACCTCCGGCTCCCCCACCCCAACTCCATCCAGAGTCCTCACCGATGGGGCCCTCACCAAGCGTCCAGGCACAGAACCGCCAGCTCCCTCAAACTCCAACAGAGGAAGCGTGCGCTCAAACATATCATCAGAGTCTACCCGGTCACTCCAAAGTCTGGGCGGCGCAGATGCTGGATCAAAGGACCCAAACCGCAACGAAGTCATAGGCACCGAAGGTGATGCTGCCGGCTCAACCCCGGTCCCATCCCTGGGCAACTGAGCATTTGGGCGAGAGCTGTTAGACCCCTCTCGTGTGGACTCATCAGTCTGTGCCCCATTGGCTCCCGCACCGCCGTCTCCCTCGTGCATATCAACATCATTCCCATTAACTGCATCAGCAAACAGATCAGGGTCCTCAAACTCAATCTCGAGCGGGGAACACCTCTCCCCTATAAGTCCAGTTGACCACATCAGGCACGAACTCAATATCCAGAATACTGACTAAAAGCTGGGCCACCCCATGAGCCCGGGTAAAAGCCATATCAACTCTCTCCGTCTTCCCAACCATCATACCCAAACTGGCCACAACTCGAACATCCTGCAAAGGCTTAGACGGGGCCCCTACAAACCGCAACCAGACCTGCGTAAGCGGCTTTCCCTTAGGCTCCACCTTCTTCCACTCGTGAAACTCCAGAATGCACGAAGTGCCAGGAACTCTACACAAACCAAAGCTCAACAGCCGCTGCAAGTCATCCACCGTGGGGAAATCAACCTTAAAAACCTTTTCCTCGAGACCAACCAGCTCCCACCGAAAGTCCCCCGGAGCCAGCTCCTGAAGCCTCCACACGATCTGAGCCTTAGTCACCTCGCCCTGGGTAGCTTTCACAACCCCGGTGGTCAAACTCTGGGTCTCCTCCGGAATCTCTCGCGCAGCCGGTGACTCAGAGAACATAAGCTTAGCACAGTAGACTCCATACAAAGTCAGCGACGGAGCCTGGTCACGCAAGAACTGGCACTCCCCCGAGGCATGTGCCGGCTTGCCACACGGCTCACACAGCTCGGCCATGCACTCAGCAATAAAGTGGCCCTTCTCCCCACAATGATAGCAAAGCATCTTTTCCTTCTTGCGTGCATACTTGGACGCCCTCTCAGCATCCGACCTGTCAGTAACCTCTGCCACAGTCCCAGTCGCAGGAACCTCAACACTGGCCAAGGCAGTCACCACCTCCATCGCCTGGGAAGGAAGATCAGTGGACGCGTGATCGGCCTCCAGTGCTGACGCCATGTGCTCAACAACTGCCTTAGGCGGAGGCGGGCGACGAAACCTCCCACGGCCCCCTCCCCGACCACCACGATGACCCCGATAGCCTCCTCTCTGACGGTAGTCTGGGCCTGTGGCTCCTTCAACAAATCCGCCTGGAGGGCCGAGAAACGGTCTGTCGGCAGACCCATCACTCTGCCAGGCATGGCCACGACCTCCTCCCGTGGACGAGGAACCACGATGCCGTCCCTCACCATACGCATCATACCCGTCATCCCCCACTGGCCTCGGGGCGGATCAGTGGGCTCTCTATTGGTAGAATACTATCTTGTCTGAGTTGGACCTGACCGGTTTTGCGCCGGCCTCGCAACGTGATGGGGCGGAGGTGCGGCCCGAGGCTGATTGCTCGACGGCAATGGCACGCCCCCAGAAGACCGAGGCCCTCCACCACGGCCAGCCGGAACCACACCGGCAACGCCCGGCGCCTGAGGCCGGGGCCCACCATGACCCGCCGCCGGCTGAGCCACAGATGCCGCACCCGATGCCGGAGGCCTGAGCCCGCCTCTTCCGGCCGTAGCATGGATGGGTACTTGCCCCGGTGGCCGAGCGCCCACAAGGCCAACGCCGCGACCCTGGGTGCCCGGCGGCACACCACCGCCCGCCGGCGGCCTCTGGCCAGGCTGCCCCAGGGCCCCGCGCCCCGCGCTCACCGCCGGCGGCAGTGCCGCACCGCCCGGCTGCGGAGCAGCCCCACCCCGACCAACAGCAGCAGCGGCCGGCTGCTTCTTAGCGGGCGGCGCCGCAGCCCCGCGGCCTGCCATGGACCCAAGAGGAGGAATGCGCGCCGCTCTCCCCGGGCCACAGCGGTGAAACCCCGGCGTGCCTCCCCTGCGCAAACTAGGGCACAACGACGGCGGCCGAACGTACGTGACCTGGAGATCGATCGCACGCATGCAGGGATTATACGGTCGCCCCCACAGAATCCTCGTTAGGCTGGGCCACACACCCAGTTAACGGCCCAGGTGGATCTGCCGCGCGATGGGCCTCATACCCATCGGCAGGCCGGCCCACGTCTCCCGATGCCTGATCGGGGCCACTGAGGCCCAATATCGAATTCAAACGGCGAGACCTGTCGGCACGGATCTCGTTGATCCCTCTGATCAGCGGCGAAGCCCGTCTGGCCGCACGAACAGTGCCCGAACTCGCCACCGGCGATCTTGGCGGCGGCGGCGGCCGGCCAATCTTTCCCCTCTTCTTTCGCGTCACCAAAGTCCAATCATCCGGCAAAAATTGAGACAAGGTCATAGGTTCTCTACTTACCTTAGGGATCGGTCCGATCCAGGGCTTCGTAGTCGGCTTGGAGTTTTCAAAATTTGAGCGACGTCGAACGATCTTAATCATGGGCTCCGGCAACGGCCCGACAGCCGGCAAAGCCATGACTCTGGAGGGGACACACTCCGCTTGATCTTCGTCGTCGCTCTCCAGAAGCACCCAAAAACGTCCTCCCAGTCTTGCCTGAATCGGCTCCGTCAGATCAATCACCTCGGATGCCTTCGAACGTAGGTTTATCTGCACATACTCGCCAACAACTATGTTATAATCATCAAGCTTGAATTGAAGACCTACCTCAATCACATCTCCGACTGGAAGATAATCGCCGGCGAGGACGTCATTCTCCAGATCGAGAAGAACCACCCATCTTGAATGAGGGGTGAATCGAAGCCGCCCTTCGATCCACACACCCGGATCCATCACGAGAGAGAACGAGACTCGCCATTGCGACCACCGGCGCTCCTCCCGCCCGATCTCACGCCTCGGCTCACCACGGCCCCCTCCCGATCCCGTAGACCCCTCCTTTCTCTCCAACGGCGCCGCCGCAGGTGAAGTAGGAGATCTCGATGGGATCAGGTGTGACCCCCCAGCGCTGAGATGCGGCGCGGATTGGGGCGCCGGCGGTGAGAGACCGATCCCCTCAGGCGGCCTCCTCCCCCCCCCCCCCCCCCCCCCCCCCCCCATCTCTCCTCCTAGAAAACGCTTATCTGTACTTTCTGCTTATCTGGATTGATTGCTCTAGTCTTGTACGAGAACTAGGATTTGTGGGTACGAAGAGGCTGTAAGATCGTATGAGGAATGAGGTGTACTGCGATGAGTTGCGATGAGTCGACTGTGTAAAGACTAAAGACTATAGAGATACCGATCATGGTCCGTACCGAGCCTTATATAGGAGTATTCCTATGAAAACTACTTCGTGCTCTGCCACGTCGACATGGGTAGGTGGATAGGGAAGCTCTAGCAGAGACGACTCAGACGAGGGAAGCATCAGAAGCAGCAGGAGAGATGAGAGTAGCAACACAAGTCCAAGGAGATGCAACCGTGCAAGGGAAGAAGAGATTCAAAAAAGGAAGAAGAGATTCAAGATATCAACTAATCGATTGATTAATTGGCGAGGTGGCTGCGAGATGATTCCTGAATTAGCTTCTTGGATGAGCCATGGAGGCCTAGCTCCTAGAAACCAATAACAAAAAAACATTTTTCTTGCTTAAATTCATCCAAACACATTTTTTTTTTACTTTTTTGCATCGGATCCAAACACATTATTGTGCACCAAACATTACATACAAATACAACAACACAAATACATGTATAACCACTTGAGCTTATACGATAACCACATTTCATAATCTCCCCGCAGCTTCTTGACCAGGGAGGCAAATAGGAATGGTAGTAGCTTCTAGAAAATTAACGGCCGCGGCAGCCGAAGATGGCCTGGCAGCCGCTACCGGTGTAGGGCTGCCCCCGGCCAGCGCAGGAGCCGGAGCACGCCGGCCTGCTCGCCTGCACCCCTTTGTAGCTGATGTACTGGTCGCCGTAAAGCACCCTCCTCCGCGGGTACGCCGCCTCCTCGCGCTCCGCGAAGCCCACGTCGTCGTCCTCGATGCCGCGTAGCGTGGGCACCGGTATCGCGTGGGTGGTGCCGGCGAGGACGCCGCAGCTCATGATCAGCGCTGCGGTGATGGAAGCCAAGAGGAGTAGTTGGGTTTGCAGCTTCATTGTCTCTGCTTCAAGTGGTGCTGCTGCAGTGTGGCCCGTGATTCAAAGAGGAGGAGTATATATCACCCAGGGTGAGGATCCTTCCCTTGATAATGAGCGGTTGTTGCGTCAATTATAGAGGAGATGGTTCAGGATGTAGGTGGTTGAGGGAACTCTTTTTTTCTCTTTGCGGATAAAAATTTCATCTAATCATATAGGGTACAGGGTATGAATCATAGTATATAGAAATGATGGGACATAGTTTATCGAATGGATGAGGGAACTCCAACAGCAGCGACACGCCTAACATTGCATGTGATGCTAGACGACACGATCGATAGCGTCCGGCGGGTGCGTGTCCGGTCACCGGCGTGACAGACGAGGTTATTTTTGCGAAAAAAAAAGGGTACACAGCAGAGTTAAATCGCCCAAACCACCAGCAAGCAGAACATTTTTATTTTCGATGGGACCAGGTGGCAAAACTAACACTAACGCTACCTCACAGGGCAACAGAATTTAAAGTTTTCAATCCAACAATACCCTCAAATCCCATGTATCCGTCCGGACCAGCCTTACATTTTCTTGCAGATTCCTAATGTGTATGCTTTTTACCGGCACAATACAATATATGCTTGTATCGGTTAAATTCATCAAAAAATGTATATGTCGAGCGGTAAAGCCCGGGGTTCATATATTATTAAGAAAATATCGAATTGTTGGTCGAACGATGACATGTACAAATTGACTGTTTCCTACTGTATTTCATAGTCGTCGGTTGAAAATATAAAAATGTTCAATCGATTTAAGTATATAGCCAACGGACCTACATTGAGGTCCATGTTTCATATTTTTTTTAGAAATCTTCTCCCTATTTCACTCGCAAAATAAAAAATGATTTTTTGTGTACTTTAGTTTTCCTTTTCTTTTGAATTGGTTTGAATTGCTTACCACATATGTCACATGGTTAGTTTTCCTTTTCTTGTGTGTGTACCTTCTCTTGCCACGCTCCACGCCAGAAACAGGCTCCGGCGAATGCTTGCGGTGCGGGTTGCATGCATGCAGAAGGATGGATGAAAAAACAGATCCAACCGCTCAGAAAAAAAGGAAGGGATGAGGTAGGACTCACACAAAGATTGAGTTCATCGGTCCACCTTGGAGCACCAGCGATCGGCGGTGTTGGCTGGAGCGGCCGAAAGGCACGCGCGTGTCTCCGACGTGCCACTATATCCACGTCCAGAGTCCCGAAAGACACATCCATCCAGATCCAGGTAGATAGACCATGCATGCACAATCATTTTCCTAGCTAGACACTCCTACACGCAAGGCTTACTGTACAAGTCTATAAGTACCTGAGGAGCATAGCAGAGTTCTTGGCACAGAACATATATCATGGCACTACAAGCTCAGCTTGAGCTCTACCACCACGCCATGGCGTTTGTCAGGTCCGCGGCGCTCAAGGCCACCGTGGACCTACGCATCTCCGACGCCATCCACCGCCGCGGAGGTGCCGCCACCTTGTCCGAAGTTGCCACTGAGACCAGGGTCCAACCAGCGAAGCTTTCCCACCTCCGTCGGCTCATGCGCGTCCTCACCACCTTCGGCATCTTCTCCGTCGACCAAGGCCGCCACGCCGATGCCAATGACGTGCGCTACAAGCTCACCCCTGTCTCCCACGTCCTCGTCGGGGACTACAACCAGTCTCCCATCGTGCGTTTGTTTTTGGACCCGTCGTACGTGACCGCTCTCTGCAGCATAGCGGAGTGGTTCACCGACGAGCGGGCGTCTGCTCGCACGCTCTTCGAGGTGGCGCATGGGTGCACGCGAGATGAGATGGTAGCAAGGATGGACACGCGCGGGGAGTACAACGTCGGTGTGGCCGCCGATAGCCGCCTCGTCATGGAGGTCGTCCTCAAGGAGCACCGCGGCATCTTCGAGGGCGTGAGCTCCCTCGTCGACGCCGGCGGTGCCCATGGTGCCGCGGCGGAAGCCATCGCCAAGGCGTTCCCCCACATCAACTGCACCGTGCTTGATCTCCCTCACGCGATCGCAGGGGCGCCTGCCATCGAAAACGTCCAGTTTGTCGCCGGCGATTTGTTTGAGTACGTGCCACCTGCCGACGTTGTTCTACTCAAGGTAATGTACACGTATGTAGAACATGTGTATTCTTTCTTCCTCCAACTTCTTTTTTGACGGGGTCGTTCAACTATTACATACGCACGTGTGCGTCTTCTTCCTTTTCTCCAGTGGGTTATGTGCTTGTGGCAAGACGAAGATGCCGTCAAGGTGCTACGACGGTGCAAAGAAGCCATAACAACCGGTAGAAGCGTCGGAGGGAAGGTGATAATCATCGACGTCGTGATAGGCTCCGGGGTGTCGCGGGACGAAGTTCTTCTCAAGGAGATGCAGGTTCTGTATGATGTCTTCATGATGCGTGTTGACGGGACCGATCGAGACGAGCATCAGTGGAGGAAGATTCTCTTTGAGGCCGGCTTCAAGGACTACAAGATCACTCCAATGCTTGGATATCGGTCCATCATTGAAGTCTACCCTTAAAACACGTGCCTGCCAAAATAGAAATAAATAAATAAGATAAATAAGCAGGATGTACTGTTTGATGTGGTATGTTCATGCTATCCATCGAATAATGTCTGTTTACGCAATAATGTTTCGAGTCCTCCTTCATGGTCGTGTTTTCTAAAGGTTAGAAAATCATCAATAGTGTTCCTGCCTGTAACCGTAAGACAATCGGAGAATTTTCTTTTTGCTAAAAGATGCAATCTGTAACACCCCGGATGTAATTTATCATATTTGTACTACAACTCTTGCCATTTTCGGCTCTAAGTTATGTTATTCCCTCGTGGTTGGGTTTTATCTTCGTTTTGCATTTTGTCCATGTCATGCATTTCATATCATGTGCATCTCATTTGCATACGTATTCGTCTCATGCATCCGAGCATTTTTCCCGTTGTCGTTTTGCAATCCGGCACTCCTACGTCCTCTGGCGCCCCTTTTTGCCTTTTTCTGTGAGCGGTTGTTAAACAATCTCGGAATGGACCGAGATTTGCCAAGCGGCCTTGGTACACCACCAGTAGACCGCCTGTCAAGTTTCGTGCCATTTGGAGTCCATTTGATACTCCAACCGTTAACCGAGGAACCGTAAAGGCCTCGTGTGTGTTGCAGCCCAACACCCCTCCAAAGTGGCTCAATAACCCATCCAAAACCCCTCCATTCTCTCGGCCGTTCGATCATGATCGCGTGGCCGAAAACCACACCTCATTTGGACTCTCCTAGCTCCCTCTACCTATATATTTGCACCTCCCCCAAAAAATTCGCAGTCCAAAACCCTAATTTCATTCCCCGCCGCCGCCGGACACGTCCGGGCGGAGCCGGACATGTCCACCACCGCCGCCTGACCACTAGTAGAAAAAGGACCTAATGTGAGACACATTAGTGCTGGTTTGATTTTAGCCCGGTATTAATGGTACCATTAGTGCCGGTTCGAACGGCTATGCATTAATGTCGGTTCGTGTTGAACCTTTAGTAGCGGTTCGTGCCACGAACCGGTACTAAAGGGGTGATGGCAGGCTGGCGTCAGGCCGGAGCCCCACGATCACCTTTAGTACCGGTTCGTGTCACAAACCGGTACTAAAGGGCTAACCTTTAGTACCGGTTTGTGCCACGAACCGATACTAAAGGGGTCTGACCTATAGTACCGGTTTGTAACATAAACCGGCACTATAGGGCAATTTTCAAACTCTACCACCCCCCCCCCCCCCCGTCGTGTGTCGCCATTTCAGTTCTGAAAAAATCAAAAGAAAATGATAAAAACTTTAAAAAATAAAATCCTTCGAGAGGTAGTTATATTACTACATCTACTAGTTAGGAAAATTTGAAAACTTAAATTTGGACATGTTTTGCAAAAAGTGTAGGGAAAATGTAAAACGGCTATAACTTTTGCATACGATGTCGGGAAAAAACGTATAATATATCAAAAAATTCAGCACGAAAATCCGCATCCGATGGAGACGGCCTATGGCCTGTTTGCAATTTTTTAGAATCCTCAAATTCCAAAACGAAAAAAAGATATGGTCAAATTTCAGTTTTAAAAAAAAAAATTGGTTAAATCTGGTCAAACTACTTATTCAAGAAGTATTAATGTTACTACATAATTATTCAAGAATATTAGTGTTACTAAATAATTATTTCAATTTTTTAAATTTTGGTCAAATCTGGTCAAACTGTGGTCAAACTATGGTCAAACTTATTCAAAAAATATTAGTGTTACTAAATAATTACTGTTTTTTATAATAATAGTTACAAACTCAAACGGTGAAACGTGTGACCTAATGCTCAAGCTAACTGCTGAGGGTTAATAGGATTGACAGCTTACATTTGTCAGGAAAACAACAAGTGCAGACTTGAAATGTAGCGGGAATAGAACTCTGAAGTTAAGCGTGCTCAGGTTGGGGGAGTGAGAGGATGGGTGACTGGCCGGGAAGTCAAACGATTTGGAATAAGTGATCCACACTTGAGCAGTTAAGAGAGGTGATTAGAGACTAAATCATCAAATAATTCAGAAAAATTAAAAATCAAAAAAAATCAAAAAAAATTTCCAAAATTTTCAAAAAAAAAACTTTAGTACCGGTTGGTAACACCAACCTATACTAAAGGTCCCCCATACCAGGGCGCGAGCTCACGCCACGTGGTGGCACTTTAGCGCCGGTTCGTGCCGAACCGGTACTAAAGGGGGGGGGGGGCCTTTAGTGCCGGTTATGGAACCGGCACTAAAGGCCCTTACGAACCGGCGCTAAAGCTCCGTTTTCTACTAGTGGACCTACCAGGGGCTGCCACGTGTCGCCACACCGCCGCCGGCCCGCTCGGCCCGTGCGGGGCCCCCGCGGCCCGCTCACGTCGCGTCCCTCCGCCGCCCGCGCCCCCGCGCAAGGAGCCGCGCCGCCCCGCGCCTCCTCCGCCGGCCGCCGCCGCCACGCCTCGCCGCCGCCCCACGCCAAGTCCCGCGTCGCCGCCTTCGTCCGCCACCGCCGCCGCGGGAGCCGCCCCCCTCTCCGGCCACCTTCGCCCCAACACCAGATCCGGCGAGACCCCGCAGCTCCAGCCATCTTCTCCAGCCACCGCCTCGTCTTCAATTCCGGCGAGAACCGCTACTCCGGCGAACCTCGGCTTCCGTGCGCCAGATCTGGATCTGAGAACCCTAGGGTTGACCCCTGTTTTTTCCTCTAAGTCTTTTTTTCTACATTCTGAAGTTCTGTTCATTACATCATAACTCTGTCATCGTAGCTCCGTTTATTGTGCATAATATATCAAATTGTTCATCTGGTTGTGCTCTTCATTTTGTTCCATTGTGCCATGCTTGTTTGAGTCCATCTTGTTGCCCAAATTGTTAATCCAAGAGTGCTATAAATTGTTAGGTGCTGATTCTTAACAGATCTTGAGCATTTGTCATTTTTGCCATGATTATTGTGTGCTGCATATGGGCATGAGCTCTACATGTGTTTTTGGCTATGCCATGCCATATTTACAGGGTTGTATGCCATGTATTTTTTGTGATCAATGTGGTGAGTAGCACATGCATGCAAAGTAGCTCTCGTGTTATTGCTGATTTCAGGGACTTAGAATTTCACTGTCATTTTCCTGTTGTTATTTTTAATGCCATGTATTCATATTGCTACAGGGAGATCCATGCTTCTTTTGAGTATGTTCAGTAAGGATGATTTTGACATATGGTTATGCTCTATCCATCCATGCTCCTGTTTGAATTT
The DNA here is from genome assembly GCF_056163025.1 of Triticum urartu. Taxonomy (NCBI): domain Eukaryota; kingdom Viridiplantae; phylum Streptophyta; class Magnoliopsida; order Poales; family Poaceae; genus Triticum; species Triticum urartu. Next base: position 744,895,911 of record NC_141874.1, read on the forward strand.
ATGGAGTGCCCTAGCATGACTCAATCTTGCTCTACTTTTGCTATAAAATGTTCCTGGCAGGTTGTTTACGTGTTAATTAATTTTGCCAAGGTTGTTGTAGTTGATCCATGCATACTATGAGTTTGTTCTTGCTTTGGTTAGCTTCATGAACTTGTCTTCTTGCTGGTAGTATGCTTAGCTTGTCATGCAATGCCTTGTGTTGAGTGAATCGAGCTCGCAAACATGCCTTCGTAACTCTGTTTTTGCCATGTCCAGTTTTTCTGCTAAGTCTGAATCTGTTAACGAAACTTGCTATGTTTATATGGGTACCATCATATTTTCTGTGCTCTTCTGGCTTATGGTCAATAAGGGACTTTTGTTATATGCTTTGAGTAGATTCATGCCATGCCTTTGTTTGCTATGTTCTGTTCATGTAGCATATTTTTATCTTACTCTAAACATTGCTTCCTGATGTTAACTCCTGGCATGTTAGTATTTTCACTAAGTCTATGAAGCTGATATCTTTTGCCCGTTTGCCATGCTTGTTTGAACATGCTATTTTGTGATTTAGCCGTAGCTCAGTGTTCATCTTTTGTCAAGCATCTTGAGTAGATCACTGTCATGTGCTTTGTTGCTATATTAGAGTGCAGTAGCTTAGTTTCTTGTTGCATTTTACATTGGCATCGCGTTGTTAATCGCAGAATTGTGTCATTATTGTTTTGCTTGGCATTTGCAAACCGTGCATCCGATTCCGCTGATCTTTATATCGTTTTCGACCGAAATCAACTCATCTTTCCAGCGGCGCACTTGGTTTGCCAAGTTGATGCCTGGTTCAATCTTTTCCTTCCGAAGCACGCATATGCATTGCATATCACATCCTGCATATCATGCCATGTTTTGCATCATGTTGCTTGCGCATTGCACCGTGGTTGATTGTTGTTTCCTTTGCTTTGTGTTCTTGCCTTGGGTAGAGCCGGGAGACGATTACGTGATCGAGGGACCCGTTGAGTATGCTTACGAGGATCAAGCTTACGTCAACTCGGAGAACTTTGCAGGCAAGATGACATTACCCTCGAAATCACTTCTATCTTTGCTTGATAGTTGCTCGCTCTTTTGCTATGCCGCGATACCCGCCACTTGCTATATCATGCCTCCCGTATTGCCATGTCAAGCCCCTAACCCACCTTTCCTAGCAAACCATTGTTTGGCTTGTTACCGCTTTGCTCAGCCCCTCTTATAGCGTTGCTAGTTGCAGGTGAAGATGGAGTTTGTTCCTTGTTGGAACATGATTATTGTTGGGATATCATTATTATATATTGTTTACTTTAATGCATCTATATACTTGGTAAAGGGTGGAAGGCTTGGCCTTATGCCTGGTGGTTTGTTCCACTCTTGCCACCCTACTTTTTGTCATACCGGTGTTATGTTCCTTGATTTTGCGCTCCTTACGCGGTTGGGTTATAATGGGAACCCCTTGACAGTTCGCCTTGAATAAAACTCCTCCAGCAAGTCCCAACCTTGGTTTTACCATTTGCCACCTAAGCCTTTTTCCCTTAGGTTCCGCGGACTCAAGGGTCATCTTTATTTTAAACCCCCGGGCCAGTGCTCCTCTGAGTGTTGGTCCAAACTAGAGTCCTTTGCAGCACCCCCTCGGGGAAACTCGAGGTTTGGTTTTAGTTGTACGGAGCGCTCATCCGGTGTGCCCTGAGAACGAGATACGTGCGACTCCTATCGGGATTTGTCAGCACATCGGGCGGCTTTGCTGGTCTTGTTTTACCATTGTCGAGATGTCTTGTAACCGGGATTCCGAGTCTGATTGGGTCGTCCTGGGAGAAGGAATATCCTTCGTTGACCGTGAGAGATTGTGATGGGCTAAGTTGGGACACCCTTGCAGGGTTTTGAACTTTCGAAAGTTGTGCCCGCGGTTATGGGCAGATGGAAATTTGTTAATATCTGGTTGTAAAAAACTTGAAACTTAACTTATTTAAAATGAATCAACCGTGTGTGTAGCCGTGATGGTCTCTTTTCGGCAGAGTCCGGAAAGAGAACACAGTCTCGTGTTATGCTTGAACGTAAGTAGTTCCAGGATCACTTCTTGATCATTATAGCTTCTCGACCGAGTTTTGCTTCTCTTCTCGCTCTCATTTGCGTAAGTTAGCCTCCATATATGCTAGTGCTTGCTGCAGCTCCACCTCACTACCTTTTTCCTACCCATAAGCTTAAATAGACTTGATCGCGAGGGTGTGAGATTGCTGAGTCCCGTGACTCACATATTACTTCCAAAACCAGATGCAGATGTCGATGATGCCATTGCAGGGGATGCGACCGAACTCAAGTGGGAGTTGGACGAGGATTCAGGACGTTACTATGTTTCCTTTCCGGACGATCAGTAGTGGAGCCCAGTTGGGGCGATCGGGGACCTATGCATTTGGGGTTGTCTTTATTTTGGTTCCGTAGTCGGACCTTGATTGTATCTAGTTGATGTAATGTTATATTTATGTATTGTATGAAGTGGCGATTGTAAGCCAACTCTTTATCCCTTTCTTGTTCAATACATGGGATGTGTAAAGATTACCCCTCTTGCGACATGTCTACTATGCGGTTATGCCTCTAAGTCGTGCTCCGATATGTGGGAGATATAGCCGCATCGTGGGTGTTACACAATCGGAGTACCTTTTGAGGATTCCCTGGAAAAATGGAACTGGTACTGCAATCACACAGTACTAGTAAGCATGCACGTGAAATGCACGTATATCTATAATAAAAAACATCTATTTTAAATCTTGCTTTCTAGCCAATCTTTTTTACCGAGCCTATGAGTCTTTGGTAGCGGAGATCAAGCATTTGAGGTCTTTACGTCTGACTCGTATTACTCATCTCAATCAAAATTAGAATGTGGTTAGTGTTTTTTTTTTTGCTAAATTTGCTAGAACTGCGAGTAGAAATGTCGTTTGGTCGGCCTCCGAACTTAGAGAGGTTACTGATTTATGTAAGGAGGATTGTAATTTTGAACTTCTATGAGTAATACAAGTTCTACCCACAAAAGAGTCAAACCGAACACGCCAGATTGAAAATGACCAAAAGGCATCCATAGCAAAATGAATTTATTGGATGGTTGGATAGTTAGGTGGACAGTGTTATCCCGAGTACACCAAGGTTTAAGTCCTGATGCTTGCATTTATCCTAAATTTATTTTAGGATTTTCGACGATGCGTGTTCAGTGGAAGTAGACGTTTCCATCGGTGACTTTGTAAAATCTCAAGACGATATGTCGGCTCAGTCTTTTGGAGGTGCTCATAGGGATAGGGTGTGTGTAGTTCATAAGGGTCAGTGTATGTGCGTATATATGAGTGGTTGCGTATGTATTGTGTTTAAAAAGAAAAATGAATTTTCCAACGCGTGTATTTTTTAAGTGTATGTTTGTATATATTTGTTCTTTTTTACAACTAATGCGTGCAGTACTTGTTACTTGACCAAAAGGGCTATCGATCAAGAAAAAAAAGAACAAAAGAGACACACCCGATGCTCCATCTCAGTTCTCCACGCCTGACGCTTCATCGTTGTGGCAACAGCTCTCTCCCCACCGCTCCCCATTTCATGGTGGCCATAGCTCTCTCTCTCTCTCATCAGGCCGCCTCTCCCCTTTGTCCCCACCGCCGACGCGAGGTCTCGCACTCCCCCGCTCTTCTCAACTCCTCCTCGTCGAATTGGTCGCTGAAGTGCCCGAGGATCCGCTCGAGCTCGGCATGCTCGCGGCCAACCCAGTGCTAGGCGCTGACGGAGGCGGGCGCGGAGGCGCGAGACTCATCTCCACCGGATCGTCTGCCGTGGCAATCACGCGTCCTTCCTCTCCGTCTCGCTCGCCCGGCTCCGCTCGTCCGTGGCTCCCACCGCCCTGCGCGGCTACGCTACGCTGCGTGCAGCAGTGCCGCGGCGGCTGGTGCCCCTGCAACTGCAAGCCGACGCCGGTTGTTTATTCCCCACTTCGGCACTCTGCTATGCTTATTTTCGATTTGAGGTACTCCCGATTCCCCACTTTTGCTATCCTAATTGCTATCCATTCCAATACCGTACATATGTAGCTTACCAGTTTACCAGTAGGAAAGCATGTTTTTAAAAATTCAGGGTCAATTTTTGAAATGCAAAGTAAAGAGGGTCAAAAGAAGCATAATAGGATAATACGGGTTCACATAGATGTAGTACTCTGTCACTATCAGCTAGCTCAGAGTATGACTGTAGGACAATGCAGGTTCACATAGATGTAGTTATCTGTCACTATCAGCTAGCTCTAATTGAATTTTTTTGGAGCAGTTCCATTTGCAAATAGACCAGCTACAAGGGCACACACATACGCACACGCGCACCCTAATTGAGATATCATATTACAATGGTAACAAATATGTCAGTATTTCTTACATGCTGGCAGCTTAAGCAAGCACCTTGCGCTATTAACTTCAGCTAGATGTAGTAATCTGTCACAAGAGCGTGGCCAGTTCAGAACACCATATAAAAGAGCGGTACCAGCAGCAGACTTCAGAGGAAAGTTGATTTTATCCCTAAATAAGATGCTCCATTTGACATGCTCTAAATGGACTAATGAAATAATCTAGAACACCTCTGCAACTCTGGGGATTTTGTAATTAACTGCAGATTTTACAAGGTGTCAAATATGTGATTTAAGTAAAATGTAGAGCAATGGAAGTACAAGTGATACACCTGAATAAAGCATAACCTACAAGAATCACAAGCGCTAAAAATTCAGAATGCAGAAAATCTACATATGCCAAGAAGGTCACTCACCAATAACCATGTGTGCTTCCATACTGCGTAAACAGGGGATAAAAATTGTTTGGTCTGCAGTTAATCACCTAAGCATTGGGTTAACACAGTGGTGCTACTTTTCTTTTCCGTCCAAAACAGAACCATCATGTCTTGAGTTTCCTGAAAAACAGTAGACATGCATATGAATCCTAATACTAATTAACAACTGATAAAAGATGTCGATCAAGCTTCAGAAACTTAGCGGCCGCATATTGAGTTCCATCATTGTTTTCCTCGAAACCACAATCCATAACACCTGCATATATCTCACCTGGAGTATTATTAAATACCCGTCTTCATGCCCTCGAGTATATATCACCTGCAAAATAGAAAGATTCTGTTTTTTATCTGACAAAGCACTGAATCAAATAATTCCTTTGCCCATGAGTCTAGGTTTCTAACAATTTACTGAGAAGGGCAAAGAAAAGTGCAGCATTTGTAGGACATGCCAACACAGAAAAGTAAACATGTAACAGAAGTGGGAAGGAGGGAACAAGGATGATGGTATTTATATGGAGGTTATGGAGCTGAATTTCTCCCTCTGACGTCCGGTTATGGGATAACCAATCTGCGCAAGTTGAAAGAGGGGCCTCTGTTCTGCCGTTTGTTGGAAAAATTTGCTCTTATGTAAGAACGCAGTTAGATTAAAAGTTGTGAACACAACTTGCCGCAGAGCTTAATCCATGATTTGCCGCAGAAAAAAAATACGTAGCCTAGCATAGGTGTTCTAGCAGAAAAGGGGCTAACCTTAGAATCATGTTTTTTCAGTGGAAGTTTATCTCATGATTCATAATCATCATCCTGTGTCCCCTCCCTGGTTCGCCACTTCTGATTACTGCAACTTCTTCCTTCTTCTCCTTGTCTGCTAATCTAGCAGGAAGTGGCAGCCATGGTCTAGTAGGAAAACGTGGCCACGAACCCGCAAAAGACGGCGGCCAGCCTGGACCGCAGCAGCTGCGACGGTGATCTGGTCAGGAGGAAGATTGGCAGTCGCGATGGAAGGTCCGGCGGAGCTTTGGTCCATGGCCATGGCGTCCTGCACGGGGACGGAGAGAGGGAGAGAGAAAGGAGGAGGAGGGCGCTGGGCACGGCTGACCTACAAAGGAGGTTGGCGGCGGCTTGCAGGAGCGCAGGCGGCGACGGGAGGCAGGGTGAATGGGGGGAAGCGCACGGGAGGAGGGAAGGAAGGAAATGCGACGCGAGCTTTGCTGCTGATTCATGGAATCGATCCGGAAATTAGGAAGTTGCGGGCGAGGCTACGGGGATCTGTAGACGCGGAGCGATTAGCAGACGACGGTGTCTGCCAGGCAGAACATTTAATCTCAGACGTTGATTGAGATGGCAGATTATGGATGTAATATGGTCAGTAGGATGTGTTTAAGTTGATTTGATCGAAGGTCCGGGTTACCCCGTGTATAGTTTGTTGTGTGGCTTTAGACAAAATTATGTTTGCTCTTTTAATAGTAATATAGAGTAACCAATAATCCTAGACGCACGAAGGCTTTTACGGAATTTTGTCTAACTATAATCTCTCTCCCCGGGAATTTCAGCCGGGGTGGGCCCATCTCCAGTGGTAATCTAGCCAGTCAGCCATTCTTCCATCATCGTCACACTGATCATTCTCTACTAAGTGATTTCCATGTATTGGCAGAGCATTATGTGGCCCATAGCATCGTGGACGAATGTTCCTTTATTTTTTGGCATCTACTCCCTTCGTCTGAAAATACTTATTATCAAAATGAATAAAAGGGGATGTATCTAGACGTATTTTAGTTTGAGATACATCTCTTTATCCATTTTGATGACAAGTATTTTCGGACGAAGGGAGTATCATTTTGTTACCTCAAATGATTAACAAAAAAACTGCTATTTGAGCAAGGCTCTGCATGTTGGAAGAGCATAACTTGTGCATCTAACCCCCCTTACACTTTAAACTGGAATATATTAGGTACTCCCTTTGAACTAAAACAACATCACTTATTTCTGAACTGAGGCAAATATCAGTTATACAAGATCATCTCTCTTCTAAACAAGAAAGTCTGCAAGTGAGTATGAATAGAGTCATGTTGTCTCAAGGAGGGACCATTGCTCTTTTTAAAGTTTTGCGCGATGCTACCGTAGCTAGCCATATTCTTGCTAGTCTGGGCAGTGAACAATAGTGAACTGTGTGTTGGCTGCGCATTCCTCCTATAGAGATTGCTAGTGTTGTGGCAGTGGACAGTAGCACCCCATTTGAACAATGAATTACTTTCTTCGGAAAAAAATCCTACCGCGTGGTGAGTAATCTTCAAAGTATTCGAAAGAAGAGAATAGTCCTCCAATTGAAGTTTTTTCCTTCTGGCACCCGTTCTTCATGGCCTACTCAGTCAAACCCACGTGGAGGGATCGTTGTTGACCTCACTTGCAAACTTTCTCCGACCAATCATATTGCCTCGATTTCATTGTGTCTCATTCTTGAAGCAAAAAATGTAATATTTTTTAAAATCAAACCACAAAATGATCAAGTGAGTTGTATTCCAGAATGTAATCTTTGTCATAAACCAAACCAAAAAAGCAAACTATATGCAAACATTTTTTAAAAATTTCTACACATTTTTAAATTTACGAACATTTATTTTCAGATCTGGAACATTTCTAAATTTGTGAACATTTTTCTAAATTCGCGAATGTTTTATAAATTCATGAATTTATTTAAAATTTCGAATTATTTTATAATTTGGAACATCTTTTGAAATTTAACATATTTTTTAACCTTTTCAAATAAGTATTTGAAACCCATGATCATTTCATGAACATTTTTAAGTTTTTTAAATTTTGAGAATATTCTTGTGAAATTCATGAACTGTTTTGAATTTGTACATTTTTTATAATTTGAAACTGTTTTTTAATTCATGAAATTTTCATTTATCTTTTAAATCTAGGATTTTTTCTGTTTTATATAAAATTAAATAGTAATAAAAAATAAAAAGGTAATGAAAAACCGAAAGAAACGTTAAAAATGGCACCCACGCCCCATAATGGGCCAGCCCAAATCAAGCAGGGTGTATCCTCTGAATCAGGCGTGGATTAGGTTTTCTCAAACAAAAAAGACGTGGATTAGGAGGTCCCGACTTTCCCGACCAATCACATCACCTCAATTTCGTTGGGTCGCCTTTTCGAAGCATCAAGGTGCGGCTCAAAATGTTCGAATTTGTTGTAAGTACGTTTCAGAATGTAATATTCTCTTAATCTCTTAATAAACCAAGCAACAAAAGCAAACAATTCAACGATGTTGTTCTCAATTGGGACTTCGGATATACCATACAAAGAGAGAAACTAAAAAAGCATGGCAAAATTCATAATATATAAACGCAAAGAAAAAGGCGTGTCATAGTGTTTGGTGTGGTTAACACTCAGCCCGTCTTGTACTGGGCGACGGCGATCTTGGCAGCGGGGCCGCCCTCCTGGATGTACACGATGGTAAGCTTCTCGCCGGCGTCAAGTCTGGTGACCCACGAGGGGAACCCGTACATCTCCTTGTCCTGTGTGGCAGAGACGCCGTAGATGGGGCCGGTCAGCCCCTCGATCCGCAGCTTCAGGTAGGTGATGGGGTGGCCGCACGTGTTCTTCGCCGTCACGGTGTGCCGGTAGTGGTCCACGCCGTTGTACTCCCACGAGTTGGTGACCGCGTGCACGAACTCCAGCGGCGCGCCTCCGACGTGCAGGGTGTCCTGCGGAGGCTGGTAACCCGGGCTGTTACCGGCGGCGGCGGGTTGGGCGGCGAGGCGGGCGAAGACGCCGCACATGGGCGCGGCGGCGGCGAGGGTGGGCTCGGCGCGCTGGTAGTTGCAGCGGTCGTCGACGAAGCCGTCGTGGCCGTCTGGCCCGCCGACGAGCGCGCCGACGAGGACGTTGGGGTCGGCGCCCTTGCTGTTGTAGTAGGCGTCGAACCCCTCCATGCACCCGACGGTGTCGTTGACGGCGTAGACGGACGGGATGGAGGCGCCGCGGTGGTGCACGTGCGTGGGGAACTTGTCGCCGTGGCCCACCATGTAGCTCATGGACAGCGGGTTCTTGCCCAGGACGTAGTCCACCTGGGACCTGGCGAAGGCGACGATCTCGGCGGGCGCGACCTCGGCGTCGGGGCACTTGAGCTTGTCGCCGGACTCGGCGAGGTAGTCGGCGTAGACGGTGAGGAGGAAGACGGAGGAGCTGACGTACTGCATGTTGTTCCAGTCGGCGACGTAGAGGAGGCCGCCGGGGGTGGTCCTGACGTTGTTGCCGCCGTTCTTCTGGATGCAGGCGCACATGAAGAACTCGGCCTTGGCCCGGAACTGCTTGAGCGTGTCGGCGTAGTCACCGTCGCCGCCGCCCGCGAGGAGCACCTTGGAGAGCAGCACCTGGACACCGGCGTACTTGTTGTCCCAGGAGAACTCGCGCACGGCCCAGCCGGTCCCGCCGAAGGCGTCCGCGTTACGGGCGACGTAGTCGAGGTAGTCCTGGTCGCCGGTGGCCTCGTAGAGCCAGGCGGCGCCCCAGAGCAGCTCGTCCTGGTAGCCGGAGGCGGAGGGGTAGAACTTCTTGGCGCATTGCAGGGAGTCGTCGTAGCGGCCCCGGAAGGTGTCGGCGAAGGTGAAGATCTGCTTGGCGTGCATGAGGAGCAGGTCGGCGTACATGGAGTCGTAGTGCCGGAACACCTTGGCGGCGGCGGCGAGCGCTGCTGCTGTTTCGGCGGCCACCTCGGAGCCCGGGCGGCTGGCGTCGATCTTGGACGCCGTCCTCGGCGTCGACATGTCCTCCGCGCGCTCCCAGCACAGGTGGTCGCTGTCCCCGTCGCCCACCTTCAAAGTTGTTCAAGACGCCGAGTTAGGCCGGGCCGGGCCGGGCTGGGCTGGACAGGGTTGGGCTTAGGAGTGGTGTGTACCTGGACCCAGAGGGTATTGGGCTCGGTGTGGGCCTTGATGAAGTAGTTGGTGCCCCAGCGGATGGCGTCGAGGGCGCGGTTGAGGGAGTTGGCGGCGACCATCTCCTTCTCGAACTCGAGCACGCCCCACGACAGCATGGTCACCGCGTACGCCGCCGGGAACCCGAACTTGACGTGGTCGCCGGCGTCGTAGTACCCGCCGACCAGATCCACCTGCACACATCCATTCTTTCTCCGTAAGCAAATGCGGATCGAGCTCCGATCGGAGTTCGTACGACGTCGGATCGAGGCGCGCGCGCGTACCCCCTGGGAGAAGCCGTCTGTGAGGGCGGAGTCGCCGCGCCAGTGCACGGTGCGGTCGGCTGGGAGCTTGCCGGACCGCTGCGCCTCGAAGAACTGGAGGGACTTGTCGAACGCGCCGGCGTAGTCCGCCCACGCCGGCGAGGCCTCCGCGGACGCCGCCGCGAGGAGCACGAGCAGCGCCACCGCCGCCGCCGATGCGATCGTCAACCGCGCCATGGCTGCCTCGTTCTCCTCTGCAGGTAATTAAGTGGGGAATGTCGCCGTCGTGGTGGTGCTGGGAGTGTCCGGCGCGGCGGGCGGGGATTTATACGGGGCGTGCGGATCGCGGGGCGGCCGGCCGTGACCGACATGGGGCGCTGCGTGGTGCCCGGCACGTAGGGGGTAGAGGGGAGACGAGCTAGGCTGTTTGCGCCATGCACGTCTTGCAGCCAGAAATGGTCGCACGCACAATGGGATCGATCGTGGGCTCGCCGATCGTCTTTCGACATTAGACATTTCTTCTTCCATTTTTTTTGGAAAAACTTATAATCTATTCATCATCTATCATTCATTCTTCTTGTTTTGATAATAATTGTACAGCATTATTTATTAATTAAATCTTCTGCCATCTGATCATGTAGTTCTGCCCGTACACAAAGTCGCTCCAGATGTGTGATCACGTCGTGAGTTTTGTGGACTTAAATAGATTGACTCACATAATGCTTTCTTCTGGCTTTATTTTGTCGGCCTATGGTTGGTCAACTAGTACGTGTCCTTTCTAGAGGAAGTATTTGAGCCACAAATTAGCCTGTGTGTTGTGCTAAATCTCATCATGATGGTCGGCATAGTGGATCAATTATCTTATTAGTCTCAATTAGTAGAATTAAGCGCGGTAGGCGTGGTGACCAATCTTCAAACCATTTGAATTAGTAGAATTAAGACATGGCTATAGGATTTAGGATGCCCAACCCCCCTCCAACACGCTCCTCCCTCAAAATACAATGAAATTCACTAATGATGTACCTTTTGTTTATGTTTTCTTGGAGAAAGCAAGACATCGAATTATGTCGCATTGTTTTAACAAAGGCGACGACTTGCGAAAACATAATCTTTTATCAAAGTTGACATTCTTGCAATGGTGTTTTTAAGTATCTTTAACAAAAAAAACTTCAAAAGATGATAGTTGCACAAACACGAATAACCTCAAAGATTTTAAGGAGATGCATATTGGTAGAGTAAAGATGGTACAACACATCAAATCACATTGAAACAAGCAACATGAAACAAGACCCTAAAACACTAAAAGGTTAGGTTATATGAACATCACCGCCCTTGGTGTTGTCTCGATTGTCATTTGAACCCTAGTGTTCGTTTATTTTCTTCTATGAACAAACTATAAACACGAAAACATGTACAAGCAAAAACTTATCTTCAAAATTGTTGAAAACCCTCCTTTAAGACAAGTTCCAAATATTAGCTTCATTTCAAACGGTTGGATAAGAAGATGAATATAGACCTATTCCTACACAAATTGAAACGACCGTGGGTGAGCAAAAGAGGCGACCAAGAAAAAAGCCTCATGGGCTATAGAAGACCAACATATATGGGTTCAACCTCGCGCATATATACTTAATGACGATCACCTCTTTTACTAAGCAAAGCCTAAGAGACGCTATATCTCGCTTCTTGCGAGCAATTCATTTACGTTTTTACACCCCGCATGGACCAACCCAATAAGTGAGTTATTTTTCTATTTTTGTTTATACTTTTAATTTTTCCAGTTTTCTAGTTTGTATTGTGATTTAATATTTTTTATTTCCATATTTTTAACTTTTTTTGGTAAATACATGAATAGTTTTTTATGACATACACAAACACATGCCAAAAAACTTGAATGTTATTCTCAAAACATCAACATCTCCTTTATAATTTACAACATTTTATTTTACATACAAAATCATCTTTTAAAACACACATGAGCATTTTTAATGGACACAAGTATTTTTTATATACATGAACATTTCTCTTCACATTCAAGAACATTTGTTATCCTCGCAAAAAGGACATTTTGTAATACATATACGCATCACTTTTTTTTGCTACACGTAAATATTTCTTATCACATACTAAAAAAGGTTCTAGAAAACCACTTCCTTTTCGAGCACATTAGTATTCTAGAAAAATACATAAAAGATATTGTTATTATGTGAACACCACTTCCTTTTTGAGCACATTAGTATTAACTATTAAAATAAATACATAAAGAAGTAGTAGTAGTAGTAGTAGTAGTAGTAGTAGTAGTAGTAGTAGTAGTAGTGTGTGTGTGTGTGTGTGTGTGTGTGTGTGTGTTTATTCAAGATCGTAGAAAAATAGACAACAACAAAGCCTTTTGTTGGGTAGACCGGTGATGGAAACTCAACAGAAAAATGTGAGTACCCAAAGAAACATGTGATGGCTATTAGATTCTTTGCATAAGAAAATCTCAACTATAGACAAAACTATCTTAAAGTACATATGAAAGTTGTTGCTATATACTCCCTCTATCCCAAAGACACTTATTTTGGGATAGAGGGAGTACATAGTTCCTAAAACCGCAAGGATGACTGGAATCTTTCAAATGATTGCGTTTTTCTTATCTGTCCAGAGGGATACTAATCCATGTGGTTTTTTTGGCAAGGATATCTTGTGGTTCATTGAAAAAGTGAACAAGAGAACTTATGTTCTTATAGGCCATCACTGTATACAATTCCATCACCAAAGGCTAAACTTGACTTAATAAAAATCATAGTGAAGATAAAAACATACTGAAATAAGTTGTTTCATGGAAGTTTTCCTGTTAAAAACAAGAGGTGCTCCAATTAGTAAGTAATCACCCAAAAAACATTGTAAGATCAAATGCCTCATTTTTTTCATAATATATATGTAAGTAAATATGAACACAATTTCTTATAGTAACAAAAAAGTGTGTAAAAACGCCCTACATTTCAACTCTTTCAAGTCAGTCTTCGAAGTGGATTGCTTGTTTGCAATTTAATCTGAGATGGAACAATATATTCTAGATATATTGTTTTTTCAATTTAATACAAGAAGTAAATTCTCGGTGAGCATGTATCATCATCTACACAATTATGTAAACGTTGTGGAACATATATATGTAGGAGGTTAAGGTTTCATCATAAGCTTTTTTTTCTTCTGATGGAAGTCAAATGACCAACCCTCATGTAATGTAGTGGTAGCATATGATAGTAAATACTTGTGGATGTACACCCGATGTACACAACTATACTTTGATGAACAATTGTGGTCGCTTAAATGCGAAAGTGCATTGATACATAACTTTAATAAGGGTTCTGCATGTCCATCAATCAATTGCATCTAAATGTGTATTAAATGGTTCGTATCTATGTGGTTTTTAATTTTTTTAGGGACGCAACATGCATTCCTAGGTCACCATTGTAGCCTACGATTTTGCAAAACTATATTTTATAGTATCATGTGACAAGATCAATCAACACCGGTAGAATGGGATAGAAAAAAGAGATCTTTATGATGCTCAATTATAATAACATCGGTGCACCATTTAATGATATACCCACTTATTAGGAACCTTCATGAGCATGAGTACTAAATGGTACCAGTAAGAATGATAAACTTCTACATAGATCACACCCTCCATAGCTATCTTTAGTAGTGAACATCAAATGTATTAGGAAGCTATATAAATGTGCCTGTCAATGCACAGTGTGCGCTGATTTTGAGAGGGGCATGCTGCAAAACCTGAGCACTACGACTTTCTCTTAGGAGATATATGCTTGTGAATGATCCTAGATTTTTACCCTCAAGGAATAGCTGTGCTGCCGATTCACAAAGCTTTCCTACATTTTCTTCAGCCAACATAAACAACATATTTACCTAGATAGAGGGAGGACAAAAATACAAATTACAAAGAGAAACTAAGCATCGAAGATCATTACACAAAAAACTTTTGCTAAATCAAAGTGAATATTGTAATCTGCACCATCCTCCTCGGGTCGTAAACACCTAAGATAAAACACACATGTATGTGATTGAAGCTGAGAAATGACTTAAATTGCTCATACGGTTGTACCTTACTCATGCACATAAGTGCATTTGTCTCCAAAAGTGAGCACGTTGGCAATATGTTACCGATCGGACCGAGCGTAGACTCTCTTTCCCTGCCCCCTTTCTATCTTATCCGAGAGATATCCACCGCCCATTGTAAGCTCCCTTCCGAAGTCGGTGGCAAGGATTTGATCTGATGCACAAATGGAAGTGATGGGTGGGAAAAGCAATAAGGCCATGACGACCATGGGACGCAATCATTCATTCATCGCCCCTTTCTTCCCCAACAACGAATACCCTAGCAGCAAAAGAAGCCACGGCCAAACCATGAGACCATTGTTGCGCGACACTAGGGGTGTCGTCGTTGTGTGGACGAGGGTGGATGATAATGACACACCTAGAGCTTGACCGTGGGGCTGGGGTGCCAACCTTATCACTCACAAATATAACCATAAAAAATGTTAGTTTATCATATGAACCATATAATACACATAGGATTAGACTAACCACTACCAAATAAAAATGTTTTGCATTTTTTGAGGGGGTGCCAGGGCACCCTCGCTAGATCCACCACAGGTGAAGGACGAGGGTTGGCTCTAGGGCTCAGGGAGCTCGCGCCCCGTAGGATGAGTTGATCAAATAAACGATGAGCCGCACTCGCGCCCCTCTTGCGGTCCCCTAGCACCATGCCGATCACAACATTTATACTGCATCAGTGAACAGGAGGACGCCTAAATCGGTCTTCGGAGCAGAATCACATTAACGTTCGGGCCGGCCAAAACGCTCAGGGTGGGAGCACTAGAAAAGGCCGCGGGGCACGGTCAGACGGCATAACGATCCATATCGCTCTCGGACGGTGGAGAGTGTCAAAATCGCCATGGAGGCTCATAGGTGCTGTAGTTGAGTCTTGCTGTGTTTAATACTATCTTAGATGTGCAACTCATCAAAGTATTCTCTTCATTTTTGTTGAGCAACAAGTATTCTCTTCATGTGTTCTTTGATCTCCTCATCACCATTTAAAAAAAAAAACAGGCAACGCTCGTTAATGGGCCATATTAGCCGGGCCAGCTACTCGCTTCCTACCCATTTTCGCCGGCACGCGGGTCCCACTCATCAGCCAGCAGCAGGATCCCATCCCCGCAATCCCGTTTCTCGCTTCCCCTCCAAGAAGAAGAAAGCCGGCGACGAGCGAGTCAAGAGTCAAATCTCTCTCCGCGGCACCAACCACCTCCCCCACCCCCCTCCCGCCGCAGCCCAAATCGGCAGCGACCAAATCCCCCCAGCCCCCGCCCCCGCCCCAAACCCTAGCGCGCCAATGCCCCTCTAGCCAGCCCCCTCCCACCCGACCCGATCGCGGGGGCGGCCATGGATCCGGGCGGGGCGATGCTGCTGGAGGACTTCGGGCAGCGGGTGGACCTGACGCGGCGCATCCGCGAGGTGCTGGCCAACTACCCGGAGGGCACCACCGCGCTGCGGGAGCTCATCCAGAACGCCGACGACGCCGGGGCCTCGCGGGTCCGCCTCTGCCTCGACCGCCGCGCCCACGGGGCCCGCTCGCTGCTCGCCCCGGCCCTCGCGCAGTGGCAGGGCCCCGCCCTGCTCGCCCACAACGACGCCGCCTTCACCGACGACGACTTCGCCAGCATCTCCCGCATCGGCGGCAGCAAGAAGGCCTCCCAGGCCTGGAAGACCGGCCGCTTCGGGTATGCGCGCTCTCTGTCCCCTCCCTCTCTCCCCCTCACTAGTCGCCCCCACCGAGCTCTGCTCGGAGCTGCCAATTGCAATCTGAGCTTCCCGACTATTGGGATTGAACCAGTGCGTGTTCATTTTCTAGTGGCGTTGTCACCTATGAATGCTGCTGCTGCTGTTTTGTGTTCTGATGCCATGACCGTTTCAATATGTGCCCCATGATCGTGATCACTAATGGTTGTAAGCGAATGCTTCAAAATGCTTAGTATGGATATTGTCGATGCCCCTGCACAAGTTCATTTGCCATGTGATTAAGTTCAGTTCGATTGCTGCCCTTGTTACTCATTTTGTTATGTTTGCCTTTCTATCTGATCTGAAGCACAGAGGGATGCAAATGTTTTATTATACATAGTAGTTCTAGAAACCAGGGCCATGCGTTTACTAAGTTGTTATCTCTATAAAACTTCTGAAGCATGTTATTCGAACTGTTTTGTTGATGCTCATGCACCCCCGTAGTAACCCATGGTTTATGTTTCTGCAGCATTGGTTTCAACTCGGTGTACCACTTGACCGACTTGCCATCATTCGTGAGCGGCAAGTATGTTGTCATGTTTGATCCTCAGGGCGCTTACCTTCCAAATGTGTCGGCGGCAAATCCTGGGAAGCGCATAGACTATGTCAGTTCTACGGCACTTACATTGTACGGTGACCAGCTCTCGCCCTATCGTGCATTTGGCTGCGACATGAAAGCGCCATTTCAAGGAACCTTGTTCCGTTTCCCTTTGCGGAATGCTGAGCAAGCATCCTCTAGCCGGTTATCAAGACAAGTGTACACAGAGGATGATATCTTATCTCTTTTCGCTCAACTGTACGAAGAAGCTGTATACAACTTGCTTTTTCTTAAAAATGTCCTCGCACTTGAAATGTATGTGTGGGAACCTGATATGGGTGAGCCAAAAATAGTATACTCTTGCGCCTTACAATCACAGGATGACAAATTGTCATGGCATCGCCAAGCTCTAATCAGGTTCTCTGGCACTTCTGCTGAATCTGTTGAGCAGAAGATAGATTCCTTTTCTATGGATTTTGTATCGGAGGCATTCCTGGGGAACAAGTTTGAGAAAAAGAGCCATACCTATTTTATTGTACAGGGAATGGCATCTGCATTAAGTAAAATAGGTATTTTTGCAACTGGTGCTGCCAAGGAATATGATCTTCACCTACTGCCCTGGGCTTCTGTTGCTGCTTGCATCTCCAAAGTGGAGCCTGAGGTAATTCTCGATTCATTTTCAGTTTACCAGCCTAGACTAGCTATGCTCCTGTAGCTATGTAGAAATTGCTTTTTGTTCAGTTTACAAACCATGGACATATTTTTTTCTCTTTGACATGTTTCCTGCTTTTGATTGACTCGTGACCATAATAGTTGTTATCAATGCATGCCTTGTTAATGGAATGGAACTTGTGAATGTGATTGTGTGAACTGTAAAGCTTGTTAGTTTCCATCTGATTTTGCACTTAAACTATTAAGATGGGTGCGTGACCACAACTCATAGAATTGCATGCATTTTTTTGGCCTATTAGCTGTGGCTAATGTAGTGACCATTTCTTTCATTGGTATGCTCTTCGGTAGTTCGGTGGCAACAGCTGGGCCCAAACTGTTGTTATCTGCTGTTGCTTCATTGCAAAAAGTAAATAAAAAGAAATTACATCAACGACAATGCCCTTATGTAAAAGAGTGGTTCTATATAATCTGTAGTTCTTTTTGTTTTATGTTCAGTGATGAAGTCTGCACCTATACACTTCAATGATGAGACATAGTTCCTAGAACTGCAAATAATTTGTTTGATTTATGTTGCAAAATGAACATCATGTTCTGGCACTGTAGCACATTTTCCTAATGCTTGGCGCATTATTCCAGTATTTTGGTTTTTTGCTTCATAGTGTTTTCCCTGTTTTTACGCTTTATGGCAATTACTGAATTTTACAGGATATTAATCTCAGACAAGGTCATGCATTCTGTTTTCTTCCTTTGCCAGTAAGGACCGGACTATCTGTGCATGTGAATGGTTATTTTGAAGTTTCGTCCAATCGACGTGACATTTGGTATGGAGCTGACATGGACAGGGGTGGTAAGCTCCGTTCTGATTGGAACAGGCTACTGCTGGAAGATGCTGTTGCTCCATTGTTCAGAGAACTGTTGCTGGCGTTGCGGACACTTACAGACTCCACAATACTGTATTATTCTTTATGGCCAACTGGTTTATTTGAGGAACCCTGGAGTATTCTTGTGGAACAAATTTACAAAGTTATCTATACCTCTCCAGTTTTGCATTCAGAGATCAAAGGTGGGACATGGGTATCACCGGCTGAGGCTTTGCTTCATGATGAGGGCTTTTCAAGAAGTAATGATCTTAGTGAAGCTCTTGTATTGTTAGGCATGCCTGTTGTTCGTGTACCAAGTGCAATTGTTGATGTGTTTTCGAAATTCTATATGAAGTCTACGGTAAAACGAGTTGCTCCTGCTGCAGTGAGGCATTTTCTCCAAGATTTTGTAAAGCTTGGTACATTAGGAAAATCTCATAAGCTAATATTACTGGAATATTGCCTTAGTGATCTGGACAGTGCTGATATTGGTAAATGCATGAATGGCCTCCCACTGATTCCACTAGCAAATAAGCAGTATGGGATTTTTTCTGAGATTTCACAAGAGAGCACCTACTATGTCTGTGATAAGACAGAATATGACCTCCTTTCTGCAGTTGGTGACAGAATAATTGACCGAAGCATTCCCCCTGTATTACTAGACAAGCTGTATCAGATAGCCAATAACTCTCAGGTGAATATTTCACCCATTGATGGTCTAATCTTTCTTCAATTCTTCCCCAGGCTATTTCCTCCTGGATGGAAGTGTAAAAGCCGAGTTCCTTGGGATCCATCATCGGGTGTGTCATCTCCTACGGCAGATTGGTTTAAACTTTTTTGGCACTATATTGGGAAACATTCTTATGACCTTGATTTGTTTAGTGACTGGCCTATACTGCCTTGTACCTCTGGACACCTTTACAGAGCATCTACAGCATCAAAGTTAATTGAAACAGAGTCACTATCTAGTTTGATGAAGGAACTTTTGGCCAAGTTAGGTTGCAAGATATTAGACACCAAGTATTTACGTGTGTATCAACAGCTTTCTCATTATGTATATGATGGTGATGCAACTGGAGTTCTTAATTCAATCTTTGGGATTGCCTCGCTGGAGGGAGTCGATGTGCATGCACTGTTTCAACGCATCAAGCCTGGTGAGAAAATTGAGCTGTACCAGTTTCTTCTAGATCCGAAATGGTACATAGGAGTCTGCCTTTCTGACATGAACATAAAGCTATGCAAAAAGTTGCCCATCTTCAGAGTATTTGATGGAGGATCTCACAGTTCTTATGGCTTCTCAGATTTGTCCAGTTCAAAAAAGTATCTGCCACCTCTTGGTGTTCCTGAACACCTACTCAAGTCTGATTTTGTGTTCTGTATATCCCCAAGCAACGAAGATATCATAATGAGGTATTATGGTGTTGAACGTATGCCGAAATCAGTCTTCTACCAGAGGTATGTTTTGAACAAGTTAGATGAGTTGCAAGCAGAGGTTCGTGATTCAGTTATACTAGCCATCTTGCAAGATCTGCCCCAGCTGTCCTTGGAAGATCCAAGGTTCAAGGAAGGCTTGAAAGTCCTTAGATTTGTGCCGACCATTAATGGGACCTTGAAAAGTCCTCAGTCTCTTTATGATCCTCGAGTGGAAGAACTCTATGCTCTTCTCCAGGAATCAGACTGCTTTCCCAATGGTTTATTTCAAAACCCAGATGTTCTTGATATGTTACTCTGCTTGGGGCTTAGAACTTCTGTTTCTACTGATACTATTATAGAAAGTGCTCGGCAAATTGATTCATTCGTGCGCAAAGATCAAGAGAAGGCTCATTCAAGGGGTAAATTGCTTCTTTCATATCTTGAAATTCATGCTCACAAATGGAGTGTAAATAAGGCATTTGATGCCCGGAAGAAGGTGAATAATATGTTTGCGAAAGTCACTACTGCACTGAGGCCTCGTGATACGTCTTGGGAATTTGATCTCGAGAAGTTCTGGAGTGATTTGAGAATGATTTGTTGGTGTCCTGTGTTGGTCACTGCACCAAGCCCAGCCCTGCCATGGCCTTCAGTATCATCGATGATCGCTCCACCAAAGCAAGTAAGGCTGCAGGAAGATATGTGGATTGTTTCTGCTAGCTCACGTATACTTGATGGCGAATGTACTTCCTCAGCTTTGTCTTACAGCTTAGGTTGGTCATCTCCTCCTTCTGGAAGTGTAATTGCTGCTCAGTTGCTTGAGCTGGGTAAGAACAATGAAATTGTGACTGATCAAGTCCTTCGGCAAGAGTTAGCATTGGTGATGCCTAAGATTTATTCATTACTGACTAATTTGATTGGTTCTGATGAAATGGATATTGTCAAAGTGGTTCTAGAGGGCTGCAGATGGATTTGGGTGGGCGACGGATTTGCAAAAGTTGATGAAGTTGTTCTAAGTGGCCACCTTCACCTTGCGCCTTACATTCGTGTCATTCCAATTGATTTAGCAGTTTTCAAGGACTTGTTCTTGGATCTTGGCATAAAGGAGCACCTCGACCCTGTGGATTACGCTAGTATTCTGACCAGAATGGCCATGAGGAAAGCCATGGCTTCGCTTGAAGCTGAAGAACTAAGGACAGCTGTGTTAGTGGTGCAGCATCTAGCTGAGTTCCGGTTTCAGGATCAGCAAACACAGATATATTTACCTGATTCTTCAGCTAGGCTCTGCCTATCTTCAGAACTTGTATTTAATGATGCTCCTTGGCTTCTTGACTCTGGTCATGACATCATTGGTGATGCATCCAGCATTGCTTTCAGCCCACAGAAGTATGTTCACAATTTTGTGCATGGTAATATTTCCAATGACGTGGCAGAAAGGCTAGGTGTTCGCTCCCTTCGCCGTCTCTTGCTTGCTGAGAGTTCCGATTCGATGAATTTGAGTTTATCAGGGGTTGCTGAGGCTTTTGGACAACATGAAGATTTGACTACAAGGCTCAAGCATATTGTTGAGATGTATGCAGATGGTCCTGGGATTCTCTTTGAGCTGGTACAGAATGCAGAAGATGCTAAAGCTTCTGAGGTTGTGTTTCTTTTGGATAAGACCCAGTATGGTACTTCATCCATCCTTTCACCTGAAATGGCTGAATGGCAGGGGCCTGCTCTCTACTGCTTTAATGACTCAGTTTTTAGTCCACAAGACCTTTATTCCATCTCACGAATTGGTCAAGACAGCAAACTTGAGAAACCTTTTGCAATAGGAAGGTTTGGTCTTGGCTTCAATTGTGTCTATCACTTCACAGACATGCCTGGATTTGTTTCTGGTGAGAATATTGTCATGTTTGATCCACATGCCCGTTATTTACCAGGAATATCTCCTTCTCATCCAGGTTTAAGGATAAAGTTTGTAGGACGGAAGATCTTAGAACAGTTCCCTGATCAGTTCACACCATTCTTACACTTTGGTTGCAACCTGCAACAGCCATTTCCAGGTACACTTTTCCGGTTTCCTCTTAGGAATGAAGCTGCTGCTTCTAGAAGTCAAATAAAGCGCGAACAATATGCAACCCAAGATGTGGAGATGCTTTTCTCTTCATTCTCTGAAGTTGTATCCGAGGCTCTACTTTTTCTCCGCAACGTTAAAAAGGTAACTCTATATGTCAAGGAGCATGACTCCCAGGAGATGCAACTTGTTCATCGTGCTTTGAAGCAGAACAGTTCCGAGGTCTCCAAAGAACCACATGCACTTAATACGATGCTTGCATTTGTACATGGAAATCAATCATCAGGAATGGATAGGAATACTTTTTTCAATAGGTTGAATAAGACAAAAGACAGTGATTTACCCTGGAGTTGTCAAAAAGTTGCTATTCTTGAGCAAAGCCCTACTGTCCACTTGATGCATTCATGGATCTTAACCGAGTGTATAGGCGGGGGTCATGCTAGAAAGTTGTCAACTGCTTCTGATAGTAAATCTCATTTCTTTGTTCCCTGGGCATCAGTAGCTGCATATCTGCATTCTGCGAGTGTTGACGATACCAAAGAACTGTCTGGTGAAGCTGAAGTTAACTGTGATGATTCTGTTCCTAAGCATCTAGCTCTCCAATCTTCTCAGAGCAGGAATTTGTTTGAGGGTCGGGCCTTTTGTTTTCTTCCTCTACCAATCAACACTAGCATACCAGTGCACGTAAATGCTTATTTTGAACTATCTTCAAATCGAAGGGATATCTGGATTGGAAATGACATGGCCGGGGGAGGAAGAGTGCGATCAGAATGGAATCTTGCACTGCTGGAAGATGTGGCTGCTCCTGCTTACGGCCACCTCCTTGCAGCCATGGCAGAAGAACTTGGTCCCTCTGATCTGTTTCTCTCATTTTGGCCTACTGCTGTAGGTGCAGAGCCATGGTCTTCCATGGTGAGGAAGCTTTATGTATCAATCGCGGAACTTGGACTTAATGTTTTGTATACGAAAGCTCGAGGTGGCCATTGGGTGTCAACAAGGCAAGCTATTTTTCCTGATTTCAGTTTCTCAAAGGCAGCCGAGCTGGCAGAAGTTCTCTCGCAAGCTGGTTTGCCTTTGGTATCTGTATCCAAGCTGATAGTAGACAGTTTCATAAATGCATATCCATCAGTTCATCTCCTGAATCCTCATTTGCTAAGGAACTTGTTGATCCGACGGAAGCGTGGGTTCAAAAGCAGAGAAGAGGCCATACTTGTTCTGGAGTATTGCTTGAGTGATATCGATGATCCTTCCCTTTCTGATAAATTGCACGGATTGGCTCTTCTTCCTTTGGCAAATGGATCATTCACAACATTCAATAACCGAGGGGAGGGTGAAAGAGTATTCTTTGCTTCAGAAATGGAATTTGACTTTCTTAAGGATTCAGTACCACATCTTGTTATTGATAACTCTTTACCAGATAGCGTTTTGAAGAAGTTGTTTGACATAGCTTCTTCTGCACGGTCAAACATGTACTTATTTACGTGCAATTTCCTTCTTGAGCTGTTGCCCAGGATTTTGCCACCTGAATGGCAGCATGCTAAGCAGTTATCTTGGTTTCCTGAACAGCAAGGCCAGCCAAGCGTGGAATGGATGATATCACTTTGGAATTTCTTGCGTCATTCATGTGAAGATCTTTCAATATTTGCAAAATGGCCTATACTACCACTTGTAGATGGCAAGCTTATGCAACTTGGCAGTGCTTCAAATGTAATAAGAGATGATGGTTGGAGTGAAAATATGCACTCATTGCTTCAGAAACTGGGCTGTTTCTTTCTGAGACCTGATATGCAGATAGAGCACCCCCAGTTAGCTAATTTTGTTCAGGAATCCACTGCAGCTGGTGTTCTGAATGCTGTGCATTCTGTTGCTTCTAATGTCCAGGATATTAAGGAACTTTTCGAGAGTACTTCATTGGCAGAAACACATGAGCTCCGTAGTTATATTTTCCAGTCAAAGTGGTTTTCAGGGAATCAGATAAACATTTCACATATGAATACAATCAGGAACCTCCCCATATTTGAATCTTATAAATCTAGGGAGCTTGTTAGTTTGGCAAACCCTAGAAAATGGCTTAAACCCGACGGTGTACATGAGGATCTGTTGAATGGAAGCTTTATAAGAACTGAATCTGAAAAGGAAAAGTCGATTTTAGTATCATACTTTGATATCAGGGAACCTGAAAAGGCTGAATTTTACAAGGATCATGTGCTTCCTCGGATGTCAGAGTTTCTGTCACAGCCAGCTGTTGTTTCAGCAATTGTTCGTGATGTGAAGCTGTTGATAGAAGACAATAGTTCTGTGAGAGCAGCGTTGTCTGAAACCCCTTTTGTGTTAGCAGCTAGTGGAGCATGGCTACATCCTTCTAGGTATCTCTCTCTCTCTCTCTCTGATATTTGAGAATGTGTATTTGGGTTGGTAAACCTTATCTTCTTGACTTGTATGCTCCAGCAGCTTTTATTAGCATTTGCACTAGGATGAGGTTTCAATGACTTAAATATTGATGTTCATCTTTTCTTTTGTCCTTTGCTCTCTAGACTTCAGTATGAATAACACCTATTTTTCTTCAGGCTTTATGATCCTCGTGTGCCAGAGTTTCGTAAGTTGCTGCACAAAGAAACCTTCTTTCCTTCAGAAAAGTTCATGGCAACTGAAATAATTGAACTGTTGGCAAGTTTTGGACTGAAAAGAAAAATGGGTTTTAGTGCTTTGCTTGACATTGCAAGGTCAGTTTCACTGGTGCACAATTCGGGACAAGATGATGATGCATGTGCGCATGGGCAAATACTACTTACCTGTCTAAATGTTCTTGAATCAAAGATGTCAAACATGGAGGACAAGGACACTTTCCATGAGGAAGTTGATCTCGAAGCTTCTAAAACTGATGAAAATTTGGAAGCAGTAAATGAAGTGGGTAGTTGTGACCCAGACCCAACTATTATGTCTTTATTCTCAAACTTTGATCTTGACCTACCAGAGCATGAGTTTTGGTCAGAGCTGAAAAATATTTCTTGGTGTCCTGTCCATGTTGCACCACTTATTAAAGGTCTTCCATGGCTCGAATCAGAAGATCATGTAGCACCTCCAGTCATTACAAGGCCGAGATCACAAATGTGGCTTGCTTCATCAAAAATGCGGATACTGAATTCCGATTCTTGTTCCATGTACCTGCAAAGAAAACTCGGTTGGTTAGACCCACCAAATGTGAATGTTTTATTGTCCCAGTTAGTTGAGCTTTCCAAGTCTTATGATGAACTCAAGATGTTTTCTGAAGACACATCCATCGATGCTGTCCTACAAAAGGAGATCAAACTAATCTACTCGGAATTGCAAGATATCGTTGACAGTGGCGATGCCCACATTCTGAAAGAGAATCTGGATGGGATTTCATGGGTCTATATAGGGGACAGGTTTGTGCCTCCACATGCACTTGCATTTGAATCGCCTGTAAAGTATCATCCTTATCTTTATGCAGTTCCGTCTGAACTGTCAGAATTTAAAAAGTTACTCTTCAAGTTGGGTGTGAGGCAGACATTTGATGCAACAGATTATCTCAATGTACTTAGTCGCTTACAAGGTGATGCCAAAGGAGAGCAATTGTCTGCAGAACAACTGAGTTTCGTTCATTGTGTTTTGGAAGCATTTGTGGATTGTTATCCTGACAGTCAAGCAGCTGATGCTTTACTGAATTCATTGGTGATTCCAGATTCATTTGGTGTCCTGACACCTTCGAGAAACCTTCTCTATAATGATGCACCCTGGATGGATACTGATCCCACTTCAAAGCATTTTGTGCATCATAGTATTGGTAATGATCTGGCCAATAGACTAGGGGTACGATCTCTTCGCGGATCTTCGTTATTGGATGATGAGCTAATGAGGGATTTGCCATGCATGGAATATGCTAAGATAAGTGAGTTGCTAGCTCTGTATGGTGAGAGTGACTTCCTTCTGTTTGATCTCATAGAGCTAGCTGACTCTTGCAATGCAAAAAAAGTGCACCTGATCTATGATAAAAGAGATCATCCGAAGCAGTCTCTATTGCAGCAAAATCTGGGTATGCTAGAGACCATCTCTCTACAATTATTTCAATCACACTCTTCTTTATTCCTATAAACAGTCTGCTATCAGTAGTTATTATTCTGTTTGTCTCCTTTATCCTATGACTGCAAAGTTGATACCTAATATTTGACCCATTTAATGTGATGAATTTTTTGTTCCAAAAAATATCTTTAGGTGACCTCCAGGGTTCTTCATTGACAGTGGTCTTTGAAGGAACCATGATAAGCCGAGAAGAAGTTTGCAGCCTCCAACTTCCTCCTCCTTGGAAACTAAGGGGAAACATCCTTAACTACGGGTTGGGACTTCTTAGCAGCTATTTTGTATGTGATGCCTTGACTATTCTTTCTGCTGGCTATTTCTACGTTTTTGATCCGTTGGGCTTGACTGGTGGTGCAACTTCCACTGCAACCTCGTCTGCCAGATTCTTCTCTTTGATAGGTACAGTTGTTACTTCAGTTACATTCGCTGAATTCATTTATAGAATAATTTTCATGTTCTAGTCGGTTATGACTTGTTAGAGCATGCTCAAATGCCAAAGTAGGCTCTGAGCCAAGGGCTGAAAGAAATATGTTTCAGCATCTACACCAATTTCTTTCGGGCAGACAGGCCTGTCGAGGGCCAACACTTAATAACCTCATTTATCTGCTACTCCCTCCGTCACATAATATAAGAGCGTTTTTGACACTACACTACTGTAAAAAAACGCTCTTATGGAGTAAATGTTGTTTTGGACCCATGTTGAAGCATGTACTATTCCATGTATGCTAGATTTTTTATGAGTATTTAGATTTTTTATGAGGAATTGGACATTTTATTTATGCTATGGTTCATTAATTGAACTACTGGGTCACTGTTTTGCCAATTTTATGCATACGTGAATTCCAGTATTAGTTTATTGTTGTAGTATCAGCTCATGTTTTTTATACTTTGAATGAAGCCCTTAACGCTACTGGCTTTTCAGGAAATGACTTGGTTGAGAGATTTCGTGACCAGTTCCTCCCAATGCGTGTTACACAGGAGGCTTCATTGTCTTCTGCAAACTCTACGGTTATTCGGATGCCTTTATCTTCAAAATGTCTGAAAGAACTTGAAGCAGGTTGCGACAGAGTAAAGCAGATTTTTGATAGATTTACGCAGAATCCATCCAGTACTCTCCTGTCCCTGAAGTCAGTCATTCAGGTAAGGGTTATTTGTTGATGCTTTCACACTGAAGTAGTAAATCATAATACTTTCTGTACATTCAGTTTAGTCTTTCTGCTGCAAAGTGTTACGGCTTGTGTGTTTCTTCACTCATAATTTGTTACTCTGCTACTGAATTTCATATCCTGTGACCACATTGATGTATTTTAAACTGCAAAGAAGACACTTCCATTTGCATCTGAATTTCATTTCCAGTGATCACATTGATGTTGTACTTTAAACTGCAAATGACGTATTTAGCTCAAGTACGCCCCTAGATTATATTTCAAACTGAACATGTTAGCACTTCCTTTATCTTATCTTACCCTATTGTTGTTTTGTAGTATTCTTCTTCTATTATTTTTAATGTTCTTGATTTATCCAGGACCACAATTCTATTTTAATTTAACTGGTTGAGCATGTATTGAAGAGAAACTGGATATTACTGAGTAATTCTTTCTCTTGTTGCATATCTTTAGTTGTAGCAGGATAATAATATGCTGAAAAATGAAAACTGACCACATTACCTTAGCAATACGATTTCCTTTGACTTGCCTAAATGCTTTGTTTTCTTAAAAGATATTCAGTATGCGCAATTGCTTTTTAGTTTAGTAGATTTGTTTAGTGTTTAATGTGAACATGTTATAGAACTGTATCAGATGGTGATATTTCTTATGAAAACACCAAATGTATATATTATGGCAGAATGCCAGAGAACTTCCAATCTTTGTTGGTCTTTTGGATGTAGACTTTTTTTTACCTGTTGGATGTAGACTAATTGATCAAATAGTATTTGATACAGTTACTTTTTGTATAACTTTGTATAAGGACTGTAATTATTTTATAGCTATCCTGTACTGTATTTTAATCGATAGTACTCAAAACTGAAACAGTTCTGCTGCACCTACTTGATAGTGATTTCAATATCGAGTGCTGGCTGTACTAAACCATAGTTACAATAGAGTACATGCCATCTATTCAGACATAGTAATGATAAAGCCCTGGTGGATGATTTGACAGCATGATTTATAGAATTAAAACATGATCTGCATTTATTAAGTGATGTCAATGTGTTTTGAATCAGGTATCTTTATCAACATGGGAGGATGCAGCCTCTCAGCCAAACCTGAACTATTCCGTGCTTGTTGACCCATCAGTAGCTACTTTGAGGAACCCATTTTCAGAAAAGAAATGGAGAAAGTTTCAAATATCCAGAATATTTGCAAGTACAAGTGCAGCAATCAAAATGCAAGCTATAGATGTGCATGTGATTGAGAGTGGCTGCAGTTATATTGACAAATGGTTTGTTGCCCTCTGCCTTGGGTCAGGGCAAACAAGGAATATGGCTCTTGACAGGTTTGTCTCTTTCAGATCATACTGTAGTTGAGAACCTTTTATACACTAAAATGCCACTCACTTTACCTACTGACTAATTCCCAAGATTCTTCTATGGATGTTATTAAATGTCTATGCTAATGCAAACATCTTTGGCGTACATTGATTTATTTCTGTTTCAGACGGTATCTTCCCTACAACTTAACTCCTGTTGCTGGAGTAGCAGCTCACATAGCTCGAAACGGAGTACCAACCAATATAAATGCATCCAGTTGTATATTATCTCCTTTGCCGCTATCTGGGTCAATAAGCATGCCAGTCACGACTCTAGGTCATTTCCTTGTGAGGCATGATGGTGGACGCTACATTTTTGGCAGCACACATGATAAATCTTTACGGGAAATGGACAGAAACAAATTGGTTGAAGCATGGAATGAGGAACTTATGCTATGTGTGCGTGATTCATATGTTGAGATGGTCCTAGAATTTCAAAAGCTTAGGAAAGACCCTCTATCTTCTGCTATTGAATCACGGTGTGCACACTCTGTGAGTATCATTTTACAGGCTTATGGTGATAGGGTATACTCTTTTTGGCCAAGATCGAAACAACCTACAGCTTCACTCACTGGGCAAGGTTCTACCGTAGACAATTTGAATTCACCAAGAACATCTAAAGCAGATTGGCAGTCCTTGATAGAGCAAGTGATAAGACCATTCTATTTACGGTTGGCTGATCTTCCCGTTTGGCAACTTTACCGGGGAAATCTTGTTAAAGTGGGTGAGGGTATGTTCTTATCCCACTCAGGGAGCGGAGATGATGATAACCTACCATCTGCTACTGTCTGTAGTTTCATTAAAGAGCACTATCCTGTTTTTTCTGTTCCATGGGAGTTGGTTAGTGAAATCCAAGCAGTTGGAGTTACTGTAAGAGAGATCAGGCCCAAGATGGTTAGAAATCTACTAAAAGAGTCTTCATCCATTTTACTTCGATCTGTTGAAACATATATAGATGTTCTTGAATATTGCTTCTCCGATATGGACCCATACCGGTTTACAGATCTACATATACCTGATCAGTCACAACTTAACAGTCAACTTGTTCAACCAGTGAATGCTTCCACATCACAATTTATGCCATCTTCAAGCAGTTCTTCATCTTACCATACAAGTACACAGAGGCCGGGTACTTCTGGGGGCGACGCACTTGAAATTATGACATACTTCGGGAAGGCCCTATATGACTTCGGTCGGGGGGTTGTCGAGGATATCAGCAAGACCAGTGGCCCAGCATCCCATAGGGCCCAAGCTGCTGAGAATAATGTGTTGTCATCTATCATATCTGAACTCAAGGGTGTCCCATTTCCGACGTCAACAAAATGTCTAACAAGGCTGGGAGCTACCGAACTTTGGATTGCCAATGAGGAGCAGCAAATATTGATGCGCCCCTTGCTAGATCGCTTTATCCATCATCAGTGTTTAGAAAAGCCTTTCTTGGCACTGCTGCTCTCCACTCAGGTTATTCATGTGCCTCTGAAATTGAGGAGTTTTTCTCCTCACTTATTATCAGGCCATTTGAAGCACATATTTGATGAGCGTTGGGTACGTGCAGTTGAGAGGAAGCCACAATGGGTTCCTTGGGACAGTGGTTCTGATTCATCAACCACTGGGCCAACTCCCAAATGGATTAGAAGCTTCTGGAAAATATTTAGCTCCTTGAATGGTGACCTTTCACTTGTGTCTGATTGGCCCTTGATTCCTGCTTTTCTCAACAGGCCAATTCTCTGCTGTGTGAAAGAACGCCATCTAATATTTGTACCTCCAGTGGATGATTCAAACACTCAGATGGTACATGTTAGTGCGGTTGTTGATGATGTAGCTAGTGAGGTTGATACATCTGGTCTAAACGGAGATGCCACTGGTGAAGCTGAACAGAAGAGTCCACTTGATACTGCATTCGAGTCAATGAACTCAAAGTTTCCGTGGTTATCTGCTCTGCTTAATCAGTTGAACATACCAATTCTTGATTTGTCTTTCCCAGAGTGTGGTGTCATATGCAGTTTGTTTCCTTCACGTGATCGAACTCTTGGGCAGACGATTGCTTCTAAGTTAGTTTCAATAAAAAATGATGCTCATTTACCTTCATCACTTAGTCTATCAAGTGAAGATTGTGATAGACTGTTCATGCTATTTGTCTCAGACTTCAGATTATCTAGCAGCCACCTTTATCAGAGAGAAGAATTGGATGCCTTGAGAGAGCTTCCGATGTATAAAACAGTTACAGGAGCATACACTAGTCTGTCAGGGTCTGATCATTGCATTATTTCTCCCACAGCATTCTTTCACCCCAGTGATTCCCGGTGTTTTTCTAGCTCAGATAATGCAAATTTGTTTCTTCAGGCTTTGGGGGTTGAACAATTAAATGATCAAGAAATACTAGTGAGGTTTGCTTTGCCTGGCTTTGGGAACAAAACAGTTCAAGAGCAGGAAGACATTTTAGCTTACTTGTATGCTAACTGGAAAGATCTGCAACTTAATTCAGCTGTAGTAAATACCTTGAGGGAGACTAATTTTGTGACAAATGCAAATGAGTTTTGTACAGAGCTGTTCAAACCAAAGGAACTGCTTGACCCTTCAGATGCTTTGCTGGCTTCAGTATTTTCTGGGGAGAGAAATAAGTTCCCTGGCGAAAGGTTCATGTCAGATGGTTGGCTTGGTATACTCAGAAAAGTGGGTCTTCGGATATCTACAGAGGCTGATATGATAGTACAGTGTGCTACGAAAATAGAAACAATGGGAAATGATGTGATGTCATCTTTAGAGAAACATGATGACTTTGATGCAGACTTGTCAGACAGAAAAAATGAAATTCCTTTTGAGTTATGGTCATTGGCAGAATCTGTTGTAAATGTGATTTTGGCAAATTTTGCTACTTTGTACGATAGCAGTTTTTGCCAAAAGATTGGAAAAATTGTATTTGTACCTGCAGAAAAAGGCTTTCCAAGTATTGGTGGCAAGAAAGGGGGCAGAAGGGTATTTGCATCTTATAGTGAAGCTATCTTATTAAAGGACTGGCCATTGGCATGGAGTTCTGCTCCAATTCTTGCCAAACAATCAATTATTCCACCTGATTTTTCTTGGGGAGCATTTCAGCTTAGGAGTCCCCCTGCCTTCTCTACAGTTCTAAAGCACTTGCAGGTCAATGTTGTAAAATACTTGCAGTTTAATATTGAAATGATTTCTTCACTTACCTTTTTGTGAAATTAAACAGACTGTTGGGAGAGGCAATGGTGAGGACACACTGGCACACTGGCCATCTTCATCAGGGATAATGACAGTAGAGGATGCCTTTCTCAGGATCTTGCAGTACTTGGAGAAAGTATGGGGAACAATATCGTCTTCAGGTAGCACAAAATACGCAACTAAGCTTTTACCTTACTGTATATGCCATAAATTTTTGCCATTTGTAGTAATATCGTTAGTTCATCACCTTTGTACTCTCTTCAGTTCCAATTACTTGTGGTGAAGTTTGTTCTCTCATTTTTTTACTACAAGACACCTAATGATATACTTGGTGTTGCAACCAGTCCCAATTCTATTCGGTGAGGTTTCATATTTGAGTGCAATCATGCAAATTTTCATGTGGCCCGTAAGGCGGATGAAGCCCTGAAAAGTGAAGACAATATATCCAGATTAAATTGCACTTGAAATGGTCATGCGAGTCTCCTAAATATCTAGATTTGATCTAATAAATTTCCTTTTTCACGTATAACTTTTTGAGGCCAGTAGATGCTCCATATTTCAAAAAGGGTAAAACCCGTGGCGAACTATTCATAATCGGTTGTTCTCTGCATCAACTCAATGTCTTCATTTATTTCAGCCTGGAAACATTTTCTTGCTTGAGTGAGATTTATTTCTTGCTGATATTGTAAATAAATGAACAGTTATTACCATGGTCATGTGTGATTTTGACATTTTGCCAGTGTGCTTATCCATGTTGCTTGATTGCGGTAGTAAGAAGTCATAACTGATAAACCATAAAGCCAATACAGCTACTAATGAACTTACTAAGACATGCCCTTGAGGTTGTATTTATACATATGTACAAGCTTTTGTTTGCTATGGTATATAGAGAACCACAGAAGGGAAGGTGCAGTGAGTTTTTGTTGCTTTTTGAAAAGAGATCCGCTATTACTTTAAACTGATTGTTTTTATTGCTTGATTTTCTTCAGGAAAAACAGAATTGATGGAACTGGCATTTATACCAGTTGCAAATGGTACTCGCTTAATAGAAGCGAAATCACTTTTTGCTCGTCTGACTATCAACATGTCACCTTTTGCTTTTGAACTTCCAAGTCTGTATCTTCCATTTGTTGCCATTCTTAGAGAAATTGGGATGCAGGAAAGCCTTACAAACTCTTATGCAAAGGAGCTTCTTTTAGATATCCAAAAAGCATGTGGTTACCAGCGCCTGAACCCAAACGAACTCCGTGCAGTGATGGAAATCTTGGACTACATGTGTTCAGGAGTCAACCAGCCTATCTCAGACGGATCAGAAGGGCTTTTTGATTCTGTAATACCAGATGATGGCTGCAGGCTTGTCTCAGCTACATCATGTGTGTATATTGACCCATATGGTTCTCATTTGCTGAGTAATATAAATACATCCAGGATAAGATTTGCTCACCCAGATCTTCCTCAGAACATTTGCAAGGCCTTGGGCATAAAAAGACTCTCCGATGTCATTGTAGAGGTATACTTCTCTAACATGATCTGACATTTCTTTGCCAAATAAATGATTTTGCGGAAGCAATCTTAAGTGGTTTCTATTTCAAATTAACTTAAATTTTGCCTTGTCAGGAACTTGATGGGAAAGAAGAGCTTGAGGTTCTGGACAACATTTGCTCAGTTACTCTGGATAGAATAAAAGAGAAACTGCTCAGTAAATCTTTGCATGCTGCATTAAGGGTTGTGATGATCGGTATAACCAATCATTTCCCTTCTTTTGAAGCCCTCAGTATAGTGCAAATAGAAAGTATACTGAAGGATATATCACAGAATCTGCAGTTTGTTAAACATGTCCATACTCGCTTCCTGTTGCTTCCCAATCTCCAAGATGTTACGAGAACAGCTCAGCATCCTTCTCTTCCTGAGTGGTCAAGCAGCGGAAAGCACCGAAGCATTTATTTTGCTGATAAATCCATGGGTCATATTCTAATTGCAGAGCCCCCGAGTTTTTTGACAGTACATGATGTTATTGCAATTGTCGTCAGTCACAGATTAGGGGCACCAGTAATCTTGCCAATTGCTTCGGTATTTGCATGCCCGGATGGTTCAGAGAAAGAAGTGCTTCAAATACTCCATCTTGGCACTGACGTTGGAGTTTCGAAACGCGAAGGAAGGTACGACTGTTCCCTGGGAGCAGAGTTATTGTCACAAGATGCTCGCCAGGTCCAATTCCTTCCCTTGAGACCATTCTACAGCGGAGAGATTGTGGCATGGAAGACAGGAAAAGAGGGGGAAAAGCTCAGGTATGGTAGGGTTCCTGAAGACGTAAGGCCATCAGCTGGCCAAGCACTTTACAGGTTTCCCGTGGAGACAGCCCCCGGCGAGACTCGCATGCTACTCTCCAGTCAGGTTTACTCGTTTAAGAGTGTTTCAACGGCTGACCTCTCTTCTGCACCTTCCCAACCGGATGTTGGTAGAGTGGCAGACGTTGGACAACCGGGCCACTCGTCCGTCAGCTCTAGAACTGAAGGCGCAGACAATACGGTTAGTTTTCATTTTTTTTTGGGTGCAGTCTCTACTCTTTGGAAGCTGGATTGTTTGCCATAAAATAGTTTTACTGTTTTACAGGCTGCTGGGCTTGAATACGGCAAAGTATCTTCGACGGAGCTGGTTCAAGCAGTCCATGATATGCTTTCAGCTGCAGGGGTAAGGATGGATGCTGAGAAGGAAACACTGCTACAGACTACTCTTTCCTTGCAAGACCAGCTTAAAGAATCTCAAGTGGCTCTCTTGGTGGAGCAGGTTTGTCACTTCTATGTCTTTTATGTTGTCTTAAGAGCAGTTCCTATTGGTAGTATCGGTCAGTCACTTGTCGATTAAGACACATGCTGCGTGCTCATATATCATGTCTTTTAGGCGATTTTCACCAGGATCTGTACTTCTGTAGATG
This sequence comes from Triticum urartu, assembly GCF_056163025.1. Lineage (NCBI taxonomy): Eukaryota > Viridiplantae > Streptophyta > Magnoliopsida > Poales > Poaceae > Triticum > Triticum urartu. Next base: position 744,930,027 of record NC_141874.1, read on the forward strand.
TTTTCATAGAGGTTTCGATGCACTGACCGGAGAAATTACGTAGTTAGTTGCACAATGTAATGTCCTAGGGAAACCACTTTTTTCGTAGTTGCATCGCATAGCATACTGTAAGCTACCTAGTTAGCATTGCAGAATCACCACTGTTCTGAATTCTGACTTAAAGCGCTTCGCAAAACATGCTTGCCTATATGACACTGAAAGTTGTTTATACACTACTAATGTAGGAAAAAGCCGAGTCGGCGGTGAAAGAAGCCGACATTGCCAAGGCGGCATGGTCGTGCCGCGTCTGCCTGAACAACGAGGTCAACATGACCATTGTACCGTGTGGCCACGTCCTGTGCAACAGGTGCTCGAGCTCGGTGTCGCGATGCCCGTTTTGCCGGACCCAGGTGTCCAAAATGATGAAGATATTCAGGCCATGAAGACACCGAGGTGCACCTGCTTGATGCTGTTGGGATCTCGCATTCTTTGCTCGACGAGCGAGCGTTTGTAAATATGAGCCACAGCGCATTTTTAGCTTAGTTTAGACTTGCTGCAAAGTCCTTTTTGTCACGAAAGCTTGTAGAAATACGGATGCGAGGTGCCTAACATTTTCAGGTCTTCTTCAGATTCGTTCGTCGTCTAGCTGCTGAAAGCGTTTGATCTGAACTTCCAACTAACTCCTGGAAACTTCGTTTTCTTGCTGACGGAATCACGGAGCTGTCACCCCCCCCCCCCCCCCCCCCCCTCGGGTTTATTTCAATTAGGCTACAGAAAAGTCCTAGTACCTTATTTCTGGCGCCAAGCCACGCTCGCTGGTCCAAAATATCAGTGCCCAGCCTCCGTACGTGCGTGAGCACAGGGGTAAAAAGGCAAAGCAAAAAAAGCTCCCAAGGAGCAGCGAGAAAAAATCTCTCTCACTAGACACGGCGTTTGGTGATCGAGTCGCTGAAGCTTCTCCCAGCAGTCGGGAGGCAGAGGCAGAGTAGCAAATCCAATCAAGCGAAGCAGAGCAGCACATGCCCCCACTTCTCCTCAACACCGCAGCCCCCTCGGCCGCCCTCGTCAACCCCAGGCCGTTCTCCAGCTCCAGACCCTCCCGCCACCGCCTCAGATGCCGAGCCGCTGCCTCCTCCAGCACCACCGGCAGTTCCTCCTCGTCGTCGCGCTCTAGCGGAGGAGGGCGCGTGCCGACTGGGGTCGTCGTGGGCGACGGACTACGATCTATACGAGCTGCTGGGGTGGAGCAACAACATGTCGCGGTAACTATTAGTGATTCAACTTGCGGCAAAAAGAAAGATTTACATAATGATACCAGCTTCTTATTGGAAAGCAACAACATGCACCGATAAGTAGCAACACACATCAGAAAATAAATATTAATGATTCATCCACGTTGAAAGTGCACCTAGACCGTAAATGTATTTTTTTGTGTTGATAATGGTTAGATTAGTGAGAGTAATGCCGGCTATCAAGTTTATCTCAGAACAATGTTCTCTTGCGAAACACTATGGAAATGGCTGACCACATTACAAAAAGGGAAAAAGGTCAATTTTCTGAAGGCTCAAATGTCTTTTGGTTTTATTTGAGTCGTAGGAAACCCGCACTATAAAGAGCGTCGAGGAGATTGCACAAATTTTGAAAAAGTCCTTGGAATCTCTGATCCCGGAGTAGAGGTTTCCCTTTTTGTATAGGCTGGGTCCCAGGGTCCCTGACCCTTGGGTCCCCGGGGTTAAGAGTTTTCTTTGGGGTGACTGCAGGTCAACCCTTTAGCTCAGGTCCCCGAGGTGTGCTGGTGGGCAACAACTAGAACAAAGCGAGGAGACATTTATACCCACCCTTCTTATTCCTCCAACCCTAATCTTCTTCTTGAGCTTTCTCCACCGGTGCCAAATCCTAAAAGCTTGATTCCTCCACTCAAACTCCACCAAACTTTGAGGATTGAAAGGGAATCACCCGATCTACACTTTGACCAAACCAATTTGTGATCCCCATAGTTGTTCATCACCAAATCTGTCACTCTTGGATACTCAGGACTCCTAGGCGGTAGGAGTCATGCACGGATGCTTCCTTGCGTGTGGTGTGCTCCAGGAAGTTTGTAAAGGTCTGGTTGCCGCCTTCAAGATCAACCGCAAGTGATTTGAGAATCATCTGGGCAGTGACTCAAAAGGAAGAAAAGGATGAGCCAATTGGTGGTGCTTGGGAGCTTTGGATTTTGCACCTCTCCAACTGAGATTACCACTCCCCCAATAGTGCGAACTTTGGGATACATGCACGTCTCCAACTTGTATGGTTAATTCATTTTCATACCTTTACTTGTTGTGCTTCCTAGCTAGATTGTTGTGAAGGAAATATGCCCTAGAGGCAATAATAAAGTTGTTATTTTATATTTCCTTATTCATGATAAAGGTTTATTATTCGTGGTAGAATTGTATTGATCAGAAACTTAAATACATGTGTGAATACATAAACAAATACCGTGTCCCTAGTAAGCCTCTACTAGACTAGCTCGTTGATCAAAGATGGTTAAGGTTTCCTAACCATGGACATGTGTTGTCATTTGATAACAGGATCACATCATTAGGAGAATGATGGGATGGACAAGACCCATCCATTAGCTTAGCATAATGATTGTTTAGTTTATTGCTATTGCTTTCTTCATGTCAAATACATATTCCTCCGACTATGAGATTATGCAACTCCCGGATACCGGAGGAATGCCTTGTGTGCTATCAAACGTCACAACGTAACTGGGTGATCATAAAGATGCTCTACAGGTATCTCCGAAGGTGTTTGTTGAGTTGGCATAGACCGAGATTAGGATTTGTCACTCCAAGTATCGGGGAGGTATCTCTAGGCCCTCTCGGTAATACACATCATAAGCTTGCAAGAAAATGACTAAGGAGTTAGTCATGAGGTGATGTATTACAGAACGATTAAAGAGACTTGCCGGTAACGAGATTGAACTAGGAATTAAGATACCGACGATCGAATCTCGGGCAAGTAACATACCGATAGACAAAGGGAATTACGTATGTTGTCATAACGGTTCGACCGATAAAGATCTTCATAGAATATGTAGGAGCCAATATAAGCATCCAGGTTCCGCTATTGGTTATTGACCGGAGAGGTGTCTCTGTCATGTCTACATAGTTCTCGAACCTGTAGGGTCCGCACACTTAATGTTCATTGAAGATATAGTGTTATATGAGTTATATGTTTTGGTGACCGAATGTTGTTCGGAGCCCCGGATGAGATCACAAACATGACGAAGAGTCTCGAAATGGTTGAGAGGTAAAGATTGATATATAGGACGATGGTATTTGGACACCGGAAGTGTTTCGGGATGTACCGGGAAGGAATCGGGTCACCGGAAGGGGTTCCAGGCACCCCCTGGGCAGGTTATGGGCCTTACGGGCCAAAGGAGGGGACATACCAGCCCACAAGGGGGCTGCTGCACCCCTTCCCTTGGCTGGCCAGCCCTAGGGAAGGAAAAGGGGGAGGGCTAGCCCCTCCTGTCTTTCCCTCTCATGGGAGAAAGGAAAGAGGGGTGGGGGCGCCACCCTCCCCTGCCTTTTCCCGCACTCCAAATATGGAAAGGGGGGCGCCACTTGGGGAAAGACCCCAAGTGGATTTGCTTACTTGGGGTGCCCCATGGCCTCTCCCCTCTCCCCTCCACCTATATATTTGTGGGAAGGGGGGCGCCTAGCAGATCTAGATCAATTTCTTAGCCGTGTGCGGCGCCCCCCTCCACCGTTTACACCCCCGGTCATATTTTCGTAGTGCTTAGGCGAAGCCCTGCGGAGATAACTTCACCATCACTGTCACCACGCCGTCGTGCTGCCAGAACTCATCCACTACCTCATCGTCTTGCTGGATCAAGAAGGCGGAGGATGTCACCGAGCTGAACGTGTGCAGAACTCGGAGGTGTCGTATGTTCGGTACTTGATCGGTTGGATCGCGAAGAAAGTTCGACTACATCAACCGCGTTGTCAAACGCTTCCACTTACGGTCTACAAGGGTATGTAGACACACTCTCCCCCTCTCGTTGCTATGCATCTCCTTGATAGATCTTGTGTGTGCATAGAAATTTTTTGTTTTCCATGCAACGTTTCCCAACATGTTGCTATTGCTTGCCATATAGGTTGTTGTCGCCGTAGATTGCATATCCACACTATCCCTAAAATTGGAAGTTAAGATAAAATTTTTTAGTCTCCTATTCACCCCCTCTAGTCAACATCTTCGATCCTTTCACATGTTCTTATCTACGGTGCCGCAAGGGAGGGCAAGCTCGGGAAATCACAGCTCTATTTTTTTATCACTACCAAAGGTCATTTCATGAAAGTAAAATAAAAAAGAAATAAAACATTCAAACAAAAATAATTTAGAGGTTGTTCTAGAATCATCATAGACCCCCCCCCCCCCCCCCCGGCCCCTTTGTTGTGCACACCATGCTAATGATATCCGTGATAATCTTGATTCAACCATGTTGCTACGACAACTATGACACAAGTGTATCGACCATCTGTGATGGGTCTAATTAGTATGAATTTCTTGAGTCTCAATGCACATAACAAAATATAAATAAATTTGATCAAAAATAATGAAATGTAGTTGGCTAGATTAATAATTTTTTAGGATTGTTGGGTCATCTAGATCACCAGTTTCACCAACAACCATTGTCCGTTTATCACCGAACCGTGTAAGTAGAGAAGGTTTGACAAGGATCTTAGAATGTCTAAGGTTGGGCCAGGAGCGTCTCTTAACGCCTTCTTGTAAGTCACATTTGACCATGAAAAACAAGTAAATAATTATGTCAATGGTTCAATTTATTCTCTAGAAGTTTCTACACATTTACTTTACCTAATCAAACATTACAGAACGCTATGAACATGTCTATTAGATCATACCATTTAGAGATCTTACCAAGATATTTAGGGATATTAAAAAAGCACACACAAATATATACATATACAATATGCAATTTATGCACCTGTAAAACATTGATTCAATAAGCCATGCCTTTTTTTTATTATATTTTTGTCACAAAAAAGGTGTAAACTAGCATAAAGTTTTTTCTCAAAATAAAATTTAATTTAGCATAGTGTAAGTGTAATATTTAATAACACACATTACATTTGTATAACAAATAATATTATACTCCCACCGATCCATATTACTTGTCGCTGGTTTAGTACAAAGTTGTGTTGTTAATATTAGATTTGTTGTGTTGTCACGAAAAAGGATCCATATTACATTTTTACTAACTTTGGACTAAACCAGTGACAAGTATTATGGATCGGAGGGAGTACTAATATTTAGGGAGTGTTCTTAGGAAAACCAAAAGACTTCAAAAACATTTTTGTGTGTTTCTCTGAATTCTTCTTTCGCTCTAGAAAAATATTTTGAAATGACTAAAAAGAATTTCTCTCGCTTCTCTTTCGTTTCTTTTATTTTCTTCTTTTGATTCTTCTTCTTTGTTTCTTTTTCTTTGTCTCTTGTTGAGTCTTGTTTAAAAAGGAGAAGATAACAAAAAGAATTCCAGTTGGCTCTTATGTGCTTTATCTGAACTAATAAGAAGATCCAAAATTATATATATGTCTTCTGCTTTGCATACAGTTCTTTGCGGATTTCATCTTAGTCCACAACGACGCTTGCACTATGTTATTTATTTTCCACATCATTTGATCATGTAAGTGAAAGGCAATAATGGCGATAATTTGATGAAGTGATCATGGTAAAGAAAGTTGGTATGTACTCAGCTTGTTTTTATTTTTGTACAAACATTTGTCCTAGTGATTTAGTTATAGCCAAGGTTGGAAAAAATGCTAGGCGTAAATGAGACGGTTGGCCGTAAGTGTGGCCTAGACAGTTATGCAGTTTTGACTACCAGGGCATATTTTGTGTATTATATGTTCAAAGGAATGAATTCTTTTAATATGTAAATGAGTAAACTATATCAGTTGGAATATGGCCCATTTCACCCATCAATGCAATATGGCATGATTTTTTTTGTTGGAATGAACAATTCCAAGCTTGTACTGCCTAGACTACTGCTTATGTCCTAGGCAAGGCATTTGGCCATCGCTTAGCGACTAAGCATGCCTAAGCGCCTCCTAGGGATTGTCTTTTCCAACAGAGGTTATATCACATTAAGGATAAACTTGTGTATGATGATGAGTAGTGGTTGTGTTTTCTTATGCCGGTCTTAATTAGCTAGGAGCGCATAATATGTTATCTTGAATGTCAACATGAGTTAAATTGGTAATAATGTAGTATGTTAGAGTGGTATCCTCCTCTGAAGAATTCAAGTGGCCTGCCTGGTACATGTTCATGCATGTAACTGATTCAAATCCAATCTCGCCTCGATGAAATTTAAGTTCAGCGTGTCTATATCCTCCTCATGCTACTATTTAATGTTGATTATTCAAAATGCATGATTATGACCGTTGTCGCTCTCTAGTTGGTCGCTTCCCTGTCTATTGCTAGCCTTCGGCTATACTAAGCGGAATGCTGCTTGTGCACCCAATTCTTTTAAATCAACTATATAAAGAGTCCAATATATCTACCTACATATGGCACTTCTCTGTCATTCCAAGTAAATTTGCATGTGTCATCTCAAAACCTTCAACCAAGCATCTGGTTTGTGTGCGCGTAAAGCTCATGGAGCAGTAGGGGAGAGAGTTATCTTGTATGCTAAATTGTGTTCCTCTCAACAAGTATGACATCTACTTCTTTAAAATGGCAAAATAGTTGGTCAATGGGATGCTCAGCCCCGAACCAATTAAACAAATAGAAAGCACTCCTCCCTAGGGTATGCTGGCAGGTGCCCGTGAATTCGGCTAACCATGATTTGTGGCAAGAGGACGTTGATGGGGAGTGTTAAGCATGGGAACCGCTCTCGCACATGTTTAGCCTGTAAGATGACAAGATTAACTGTCATTAAACCATTGACTGAATGTCTTCTATGCTGAATTACAATGTTTAGTCATTGTTTGAACTTCAGAGGTGCTCTGCATTTATGTTTTCCGGTCTCAGAAAAGGCTAGGAGATAGCATTCTATCATATTGTATTATGGTCAATTTCACAAAGTCTTGATGTTTGTGATATTTTATTATGTTCCTCTAGTTGATTATGCTATGGTCATGAGTGAACATGATTGTTAAGTGTTGTCATGAATTTGGTTACTCTATGGTCCTTGTTATAATTAAATCATTGATTAAATTTATGTACGTCTATAAAAGCAAATGAGTTGGTAAAAGTTTTCTTTATCGCGTCTAGTTTGTGAACTGAATTGTTTGAGGACAAACAATGAGTTAAGCTCTGGGGGAGCAGATACGTCTCAAACGTATCTACTTTCCAAACTGTTTTTGTCATTGTTTTGCTCTCTAATTTGCATGGTTTGAATAAAGCTAACTCAGATTGATGTTGTTTTCAGTAGAATTGTCAGGATGTTATTTTTTGTGCAGAAATAAACGTTCTCGAAACTGGATGATGATTTTTGGAGAATTACTGTAGATTATTTGATCATTTATGGAGCAAAGATGGGCCGGATGGGAGTCACCGGTCCTTCACACGGGCAGGTGGCACGTCCTCTAGGACGCTCCATGGGGGCGTTTGGGCCCCTCAGCCACCATCTTAGAGCGATTGCGCCGCCATAAATTCACATATATATTAGAGAAAATCCAGAAAAATCACGAAAGCTTTTTGCTATACGGAGACGCCACCACCTCCTATTTTTCCTCTGGAGATCTGATACGGAGTGTGTTTCTGGCTGTAGAGAGGGAGATTCGTTAACGTCGTCATCACCAACCCTTCTACAACAACAATCTTATGATGCTTCCACCCATGTGTGAGTAGTTCTCTTGTAAACACATAAAGGTAGTTGGAATTTGGATGAATTTTCTTATGTAATCAAAGTCAGATGTGTTAGAGCTTGATGCCTAGTATCCACTATGTTTTGAGATTGATGCTGCTATGAATTTACTATACTTAATGATTATCACTAGCACTTGAGTGCCATGATTTCAGATTTGAACTATCTATGTTTTTATAAATATATTTGTGTTATTGGTCTTATCTGCAATTTGTATGCACATGTTATTGTTCTGAATCCTAGACCCCAAGATGACAATAATTGGGATATCGACAGTGATGACCTTACCTTGAGGATTACATGTATTCATTGTGTGTTAATGTTGTTTCTGTTCTCTATCAAAAGGAGCGCCTTAATTACACTTAATTTTCTTTAGGGTCCCGCTGCCATGAAGGGTAGGACAAAAGATATTGTGCAAGTTCTTATCACAAGCACACATAATTAAATATGGAGTGAATGTTTACATATGATTGATGAATTGAAGCTAGTTTGTTGTCACTATGTGCTCTATGTTATGCCCGTTGCATATTGAATCTCATATGAACAAACCCATCGCATACTCCATGCCTACACTTTATACTATTGTTGCTCTCTTTAAAAGTTGCTACTACTGCAATCTACTACCACTCTGCAAATCCTATTACTGTTACTTTATCACTACTGCTATCACATTACTTTGTTACTAATAAATTATTGTAAGCAAGTTACTTATTATGGTGTGGTTGAATTGACAACTCAACTGCTAAGACTTATAAATATTCTTTGACTCTACTTGTGTCGAATCAATAATTTTGGGTTAAAATACTTCCCTTTAAAACTCTCGCGATTCCCTATACTTATGGGTCATGAGAGCCTGCTGGCAGTCGCCAACGTTAGCGAGAGCTTGCTGCCTATCCTCGCACGCGAGTGCTTTCAAATTGATTCGACATGATTAACTATATGTCTAATTAATTACAAACATAATTAAATGTCTGCCTAATTACCCACAAACATAATTAACTCTGTCTAATTAATTAATTACCTTCCTAATTGAAACAAAATCCCTACTTCTAATTATAGGCAACCTTAATTAACTCTCTTGCTAGTTAACTAATTTCAAATTGATTCGTTGTGAAGAATACTCTCTATTTAAATGAATCTAATTAATTGCACATGTAATTAACTGCCTGCCTAATTTATTGTATTAATGCCATGCTTTTGAAATTGATTTGAAGCTCGGTTTGCAAATTGTTTTCACATTATTGGCTGCATGCGAACATGAAGATGTAGGGATTTCCCTCTACTAATAAAGAAGATCCAAAAATATATTAGTAGATTCATTGTGGCATAAAGTTTCTCACTTTATACTTTTATGGCATATTACAAGTCTTTCATTTGTCAAACTGAATACCTAGAAAACCATGCACGACATGTATTCCCATCAAGAGGGAGTAATTGTGAGGTGCCGAGGGATCTTGCTTCATTTTAGGTGTTTTCGTGAGTTCGTTTAGGGTTTGTGTTCTGCTTAGGAAGATGAGGCGGCGACGACTCCTTGAATATGAAATAAGGTTCTTCCGCCTAGCCTTCGTTTTGATGATGCGTCTCGTCGGAGGGTGTGTGGAGATGTGTCTCCGGTGGATCTGTTTAGATCTAGTCTTTGTTCGTCTTCATTCATGTGTCTACAGTTTAGATCCTTTTAATCTTACTTCTCTTCATCGGTGACACTTGTATTTAGCATGATGACTTTCTAACTGTCTATCACAATAATTTTACCCGGCTCCGATGAGGAATAGACAATGATGACAGCCCGACTTCAACTTTTTTAAGTGATTGTGGTCGCCGCTAGGTGGAATAGATCAAAAGTTTCCTGAAAGAAAAATCTGGCTGCTAAAAGCGTTTGATTTTTCCTTCCAACCAAGTACCGGATACCTCGTTTTCTTACCGATGAAATCACGGAGCAGTCACCACCTCATGTTTGTTCCAATTTGTTTACAGAAGAAAATCCCTAGTACATTTTTACCGAGAAAAGAAAAGAGAGAAAGTTGAAACAAGAGGCGACGAGCGGCTCCACTGTCCAGTCGTCTTCCTATCTTCTTCCACCCTCGCTCCCACCCTCGCCTCTCTGCCCCCGCCGGCGGCCACTCCGGCCCCGGCGTCCACCTCTTCCCGCCGGCGGCCACTCCGGCCCCGGCGTCCACCTCTTCCCACCGGTTGCCGCTCCGGCGCAGGCGTCCCTTCCCTCATGGCATCTAGCTCGCGCAGCCCGTCCTCCGTCTCGTCGGTGTTTCGCGGTGAGCATCCGGTGGTTTCGGGCCTGGGGCTCTCCGGCTCTCCGGGCTCAGCTCGCTCCCTCTCGAGCGGCGCGGCCAGGGCGGAGGTCGCGGCTCTGGCGCAGGAGGCGGGCTGGCATAGTCCAGGGCCGTCCCGCAAGGCCATGTGGCGGCGCCGGCGTGCGTTCCGGCGCCAGCAGGAGGCTGGTGCGCAGGGGCGGCACCAGTCCCCTTCTTCTTATCTTTTCGGGCTCTGTTTTCGCTGCTTCGAGGAGGGGCATCGGAGACAAGATTGCATGAACGAACCTCTCTGCATCAGGTGCGGGCTATCGGGGCACGTCTCCTCCCACTGCTCGATGCCTCGCAGCCCCATCTTGGAGGATGAACTCCCGAGGGCGGTGATCGAGAAGGTGTCTTGGGCCAGGCGCTCGCCGCAGAGGGATGCGGGCATGGTGAGGAGGTTGCAGGAGCCTAGGCAGGGCGCACCTCAGGTGCTGCTCTCGCCAGTTGCGCCCAACCACCTTCCCATGGTGCCGGTTCCTGATGCGGGGCTGCCGGCCTCGCTAGAGGTTTGCATCCTGCAGCGGTCGCCGGGGATGGTTGACCTGGAGCGGCGGCTGCAGCTTGCCGTGGTGGCTTATGTGGGCGGATCCAGGCCCTGGGTGTCATGCGAGGAGGTGGCAGAAGCGATCTCGGCCTGTCTGGGCATTCCGCGACATCGTTTTTCCGTCCACAAGTACTTCCCTGAGGATTTCTTGGTTGTGTTTGCATCTCACGAGATCAGGAACAAAGCTCTGGCAGGTTCGGCAGTCAAGCTCCGCGGAGTACAGCTTCACATCAAGCCCTGGCTGCATCAAGCTCAAGCTAAGTTGAAGATCATGCATGTACAAGTGGATGTCTTGATCGAAGGGGTGCCGTCGCATGCGTGGACGAGGGACACGGCGGTGGAGTTACTGGGGAATGCATGCTTGATTGACAGCCTTGCGCCGGAGACAGAGAGCCGTGAAGACTTATCCTTGTTCAAGCTCCGCGCTTGGTGTGTGGATCCGGAGGAGGTTCCGGTGTTTCGGTGCCTTTGGGTGCCGGAGCCTGAGCCGGCGCAGTTCGACCCGGCCGCGCGTCGTCAGTCCTTCAAGCGGCTGCTGGAGTATCCAGCCTTCATCCACATTGGCAGGATGCGGGATTTCAATGCGCCGGAGCTGTGGCGCCGGGACTCAAACTCTGATGATGGCAGTAGGCAAAGCGGTTTGCCGGACAGCTCGGGAGGGTCTGCCGCTGGTGGCGATTGGGTAGTGCAGCCATGGACGAGGGGTGTGTGTGATAGCCGTGGGGCTGGCCGGAGAAGATCAGGGCCGGCCGGTGGAGCGAGCGACGGAGCGAGAAGATCGTACCGTCAGGCGCTGGAAGGACGGGTGGGGCCATCGGCTTGGCGCCTGCCCCCCATGACGTGTGCGGTTTCTTCGGGCGCGTTGGGATCAGTGGGGTCCCACAAAGGACAGTCGTTGGTGCGACCAGGAATTCAAACGGATTGGTTCTGGCGGTGGAAGCGGCGAGACCAGTAGAGGAGACAGCTGGAAAGATTACCGCAGGATCCCGAGGCGAGTTGGTGGGCAGCAAGACCAACGACCAAGCCGAAGCGGACAGGAGGACCAATCTGGAAGCACCGCCAGACCGGGCCACTCACGCCCCCAATCCCGAGGCAGATGTGGTGGTGGGTGAACTGGCGGGGCCCGAGGTTGAGAGAGCGACTTTGCTGATGGATCAGGCAGGGAATCTAGTCGCGGGCGCGGCTTTGGAGACAGCGATGGGGCCGGTCTTGTCTTCTGGCAATGAGGTGGTGGACCAGGTCACACCACATGATGCGGTCCAGACACAGGAGCAGATTTTGGAGGAACAGGCGCAGATTGAGCATGCGGTTCCTTCCATGCCAGGAAGTGACTATCCAGACATGCAGGCCCCAGCGCGCCAGTGCATGCATGAGGGTCTGGGCCCGACGGAGATGCCAACAGTGCACCCAGCAAATGGATGGGCGCCAATCCCGGAGCTGGCAAACACAATCATTGCAAGCGGCTGTCCAATGGAGATAATGGGCACAGGGAACCCGGGCATGCAGGAGCCATGGATGGATGATGTGACCACGTGCGAGGTGGTGGTGGAAGGACCGGAAGTGCATGCAGGGACGTTGGTGGTGCATGGCAAGCTGACCAATCAGGAGGCGGCTGAACACTTATCGGCAAAGGAGTTGGTGGCGCTGGGGAACATTAAATCCTTTTGTGCTGGGCTGCTAAAGAAACTTGCGCCGCCTCTTCTGAAGGAAATTGAGGGAGCCAGGGGAGTGCGACCAGGCCAAGATCCTTTCACACCTCGGCGAACCACGCGTTCAGTTGGTGCGGGAGGAGCCAGGAAGTCTAAGGCCTCGGCGGCTGAGGCAGTTCTACTGAACACGCTGGGTGTTTCAAGTGATGATCTGGCGGTCTCGGATGACGCAGTGGGACTGCTCAGATCGGTGTTTGATTCCCCTTTGCAAGAGCAGCAGCTACGTGCCATTGCTGCTATCTTTGGAAAGGCAGTCCCATTTGGTCTGGCATGCGAGATGGAAGCCACAGAGGCCCTGGTCTGATAGCGGGCTGGTACTGACAAGGGAGTCCATGTGTCCCCATGTCATACATCGCACAGGAGTTAGTTTGTTGGAATGTTAGGGGTCTCAATAAGCCTGCTAAGAAGAAAGCCTTGAGGGAGTCCGTTGATACCATTCATGTCGCGATAATATGTATTCTCGAAACTAAGCTTGAGAGAGTTGACCAATATGTGATAATGCAATGTTTAGGTCCATCTTACGATGGATTTGCTTACCTCCCGGCTTCGGAGACTAGGGGTGGCATTTTTGTGGGGTAGGACTCCACTAGAGTTCACCTCTCCAACTTTGCGCTAGACACTTTCTCCTTAATCGGGTATGTCTATCCTAGGGAGGGGCCATCGTTGGCTCACTGTGGTATACGGACCACAGGAAAATGAGCAGAAAATTGCATTCCTACAGGAGATCACGGAGAGGCGGCTGCTTTGTCCAGGACCATGGCTAGTGATTGGTGACTTCAACCTCATCCTTTGGGCGTCGGACAAGAACAACTCGCTGTTGGACAGAAGGATGATGGGCAAATTTTGGAGCTTCGTTGACAACAATGCACTCAATGAGCTATTTCTTCATGGGCGCAAGTTCATGGGCGCAAGATTGATCGTGCATTCGTGTCAGTAGACTGGGAGCTTGATCATCCAGATTGTGTAATGCAAGCTCTCTCTACTGCCGTTTCCGATCATTGCCCGTTGCATCTTGCGCTGGAGGAACACTCACACCCAAGAAGGCGCTTCAGATTCGAGCTATATTGGGTCAAGCTGGATGGATTCCTGGATGCGGTTCGCGAGTGCTGGGTCTGTGAGGATATCCTGTTGAGAAACACAACTAGGTTCCTAACAGCATGGGGCGAGAAGAAAACAGGAAACATTAAACTACAGATGGCCATAGCAAAACTAGTTATCCTGCAGCTGGACCGTGCTCAGGAGAACAGGCTGCTTTCTCATGGCGAGAGATGGTTAAGAAATACTCTCAAGCACTTAATGTTGGGATTGGCCTCACTGGAAAGGACTATTGCGAGACAGCGCTCGCGTATTCGATGGCTTAGCAAGGGGGATGCAAACACGCAGCTGTTCCATCTGGTTGCTAATGGAAGGAAGGCAAAAAACTTTATTCCAGCTCTCTCTATGGAGGGGAACGTGATCACGGACCAAAAAGGGAAAGAGGAGGCTTTCTACAAGGCATATAAGGACCTGTTAGGCAAGGATTATGCAAGGAAACACACTCTAAACTGGGAGACGTTGGACATGGCAGCCCTTGACCTATCCGAGCAACTCTTGCCTTTCACGGAGGAGGAAGTTTGGGCGGTAATTAAAGACATGTCGACTGACAGAGCGCCGGGCCCGGATGGCTTTATTGGGATCTTTTTCCAAAAGGCACGGGGGATCATCAAGAGAGATATTATGGAAGCTTTGCACAAATTGTTCCTTAACAATGGGCACGGGTTTGGTAGGCTGAATCAAGCGCTGATCACTCTAATACCGAAAGGTCCTGATGCTTGGCATATTAATGATTTCAGGCCGATAAGCCTGGTTCACAGCTTGCCAAAGTTGGCGTCGAAGCTCATGGCGACAAGGCTCAGACCACGCATGGGAGATCTGGTGCAAGTCAATCAATCAGCGTTCATCCGAGGGCGAAATCTGCATGATAACTTTCTATTAGTTAGGCAGATGGCCAGGAGACTGCATCAGAGGAAAATGAAAGGTGTTCTTCTCAAGCTGGACATTTCGCGAGCTTTCGACTCTCTGTCGTGGCCCTTCCTCTTCGAGGTGCTACGAGCCAAGGGCTTTCCGGAGAGATGGCTTTCATGGCTGGCGATCTTGCTTTCTTCTGCGAGTTCTAGAGTGGTGATCAATGGGTGCGCGGGAGAGAAGTTCATGCATGCATGTGGGCTGCGATGAGGGGAATCACTCTCACCAATGCTGTTCGTTATTGCGATGGATGTCCCGACAGTGATTGTGGTGAAGGCGCATGAAGCTCAAGTCCTAAGCAAGATGAACTGCTGCAGCCCTTTACAGCGCCTGTCTCTTTATGCGGATGGCGTGGTCATGTTTATCAAGCCATTAAGGACAGGCATTAGATTGGTGGAGGAGGTGCTGCAAATCTTTGGCGTGGCGTCGGGTCTTAAAATTAACTTTGTGAAATCCTCGGCAATTCTGATCAGGGCCGTGGAAGGCGATGAAGATCTAGTTAGATGTGCTATGCCTTGGAAGATTGATAGATTTCCATGCAAATACCTAGGTCTGCAGTTGAGCATCAAACAACTTAAAAGATCGGAATGGCAACCGATGGTGGACGCTGCTATCAAAATTTTGCCGGGCTGGCAAAGGGGAATGATCACCAGGCCAGGCAGGCTCATTCTATTCAACCAAGTAATGAGAGCCAGACCCATACACCATCTGACTGTCTCTGAAGCACCTAAATGGGCATTGGACAAGGTCGATAAGAGTTGCAGAGCATTCTTTTGGGCAGGTTCAGAGGAAGTAAGTGCAGGCAAGTGTGTGGTCTCTTGGCAGAGGGTGTGCAAACCAAAATGCCTTGGAGGGCTGGGAATGATGGATTTGGGCAAGCACGGCCTGGCACTTCGCTTATGGTGGGAGTGGTTAAGACGGACAGATAGATCTCAGCCATGGCAAGGACTCAATTTGACGCCAGATCGGAATGTGCAACAAGCGTTCAACAGCCTGGTCAGTTGGAAACTTGGAGATGGCTCCCGCATTCTGTTTTGGAAGGACAGATGGATCAACGGTGCTTGCATTACGGAGGTGGCGCCCTTGATCGTGGCCAAAGTAAAGACCAAAGTAAGAAACAAGAGAGCGATAAAAGAGGGATTGTCTTCCCACGCTTGGACGATGGACATCACAGGAGAAATGTCCACCGATGAATTGGCACATTTCATCTGATTATGGGAGGTGCTGATTGAGGTGCACCCGTCTCTGGATCAAGAGGATGAGGTCGTTTGGCAGTGGTGTGCTGACAGGAAATACACAACGGCATCGGCTTATAAAATGTTCTGTGAGGGAGGGACCCGGTTGTTGGAAATATGCCCTAGAGGCAATAATAAAATGGTTATTATTATATTTCTTTGTTCATGATAATTGTCTATTATTCATGCTATAATTGTGTTATCCGGAAATCGTAATACATGTGTGAATACATAGACCACAACGTGTCCCTAGTGAGCCTCTAGTTGACTAGCTCGTTGATCAACAGATAGTCATGGTTTCCTGACTATGGACATGGGATGTCATTGATAACGGGATCACATCATTAGGAGAATGATGTGATGGACAAGACCCAAACCTAAGCATAGCACAAAGATCGTGTAGTTCGTTTGCTAGAGCTTTTCCAATGTCAAGTATCATTTCCTTAGACCATGAGGTTGTGCAACTCCCGGATACCGTAGGAGTGCTTTGGGTGTACCAAACATCACAACGTAACTGGGTGGCTATAAAGGTACACTACGGGTATCTCCGAAAGTGTCTGTTGGGTTGGCACGAATCGAGACTGGGATTTGTCACTCCGTATGACGGAGAGGTATCTCTGGGCCCACTCGGTAATGCATCATCATAATGAGCTCAATGTGACCAAGGAGTTGGCCACGGGATCATGCATTACGGTACGAGTAAAGTGACTTGCCGGTAACGAGATTGAACAAGGTATTGGGATACCGACGATTGAGTCTCGGGCAAGTAACGTACCGATTGACAAAGGGAATTGAATACGAGATTGATTAAGTCCCCGACATCGTGGTTCATCCGATGAGATCATCGAGGAGCATGTGGGAACCAACATGGGTATCCAGATCCCGCTGTTGGTTATTGACCGGAGAGGCGTCTCGGTCATGTCTGTGTGTCTCCCGAACCCGTAGGGTCTACACACTTAAGGTTCGGTGACGCTAGGGTTGTAGAGATATTAGTATGCAGTAACCTGAAAGTTGTTCGGAGTCCCGGATGAGATCCCGGACGTCACGAGGAGTTCCGGAATGGTCCGGAGGTAAAGATTTATATATAGGAAGTCCAGTTTCGGCCATCGGGAAGGTTTCGGGGGTTACCGGTATTGTACCGGGACCACCGGAAGGGTCCCGGGGGTCCACCGGGTGGGGCCACCTATCCCGGAGGGCCCCATGGACTGAAGTGGGAGGGGAACCAGCCCCTGGTGGGCTGGTGCGCCCCCCTTGGGCCCCCCTGCGCCTAGGGTTGGGAAACCCTAGGGGTGGGGGCGCCCCCCACTTGGCTTGGGGGGGGAAGCAACCCCTTGGCCGCCGCCCCCCTTGGAGATTGCATCTCCTAGGGCCGGCGCCCCCAAGGCCCCTATATAAAGGGGGGGAGGAGGGAGGGCTGCCGCACCCTTGCTCTTGGCGCCTCCCTCTCCCTCCGTAACACCTCTCCTCCCCGCTTGCGCTTGGCGAAGCCCTGCCGGGATCCTGCTGCATCCACCACCACGCCGTCGTGCTGCTGGATCTTCGTCAACCTCTCCTTCCCCCTTGCTGGATCAAGAAGGAGGAGACGTCTTCCCAACTGTACGTGTGTTGAACGCGGAGGTGCTGTCCGTTTGGCACTTGGTCATCGGTGATTTGGATCACGGCGAGTACGACTCCATCATCCCCGTTCGCTTGAACGCTTCCGCTTGCGATCTACAAGGGTATGTAGATGCACTCCTATTCCCCTCGTTGCTAGAATACTCCATAGATTGATCTTGGTGATGCGTAGAATTTTTTTAATTTCTGCTACGATCCCCAACACCGGTTTCAGTCATATAAAGGAATTTGGAAGAGCTGGGCGCCGTTATCTTGCAGAATATTTATGTGGTTGGCAGTACAATGTCGAGTTTGGACCTCGGATAGAAGACTCAGACATGGCCTGCAAGAGTAAATCTCACCGTGCTTTTTTTGTGACCAGGAGGAGGATACGATGGATCACTTGCTCCTGCAATGTGTGTTCGCAAGGCACATCTGGTATCTTTGCTTTGCCAAAGTTGGCGTGGAGCAGGCAAACTTGCCCTTGGTCCAGTCTAGATTGGAAGAGTGGTGGGAGACAAGTAAGAAGAGGATCATCAAAGCCAACAGAAGAGGATTTGACTCCTTCGTCATGTTGATCTGTTGGATACTTTGAAAGCAGCACAATGCACGAGTATTCGGAAATGTAAATGTAAGGGACGCTCAAGGGACCATGGAGCTCATCTTTCAAGAGTTAAAGTTATGGAAATTGGCAGGAGGCTCGGGAGTGTCAGCGTTTTGTGAGTAATCGCTTTTGAGAGTGGAGTGGAGTGGGTGTGATGCATCGATATGTGATGCCGACCCCGTGTAACCTCTTATAAATATTTTCTGCCTTCTAATATAAAACTAAGATACGCCATTGGCGTACTCTCGAAAAAAAATCCCTAGTACTAGTAGTATTACCTTATTTCTGGCGCCTAGCGACGCTTGTCCAAAATATCAGCGCCCAGCCGCCGTACGTGGGCACACCGGTAAATAAAAAGGCAAAGCAAAAAATTCCAAAGCAGCAGCGACGAAAAATCTCGCTCACAAGCACGACGTGTCGTGATCGAGTCCCTCAAGCTTCTCCCACCATTCGGGAGGCAGAGGAGCAAAGCCAATCAAGCAAAGCAGAGGGGAGCAGCCATGCCCGGGCTTCTCCTCAACACCGCCGCCCCCCTCGCCAATCCCAGCAGCCTCAGGCCGTCCTTCGCTTCCTCCCGCCACCGGCACCGATGCCGAGCCGCTGCCTCCTCCTCGTCGTCGTCCAGCTCTAGCGGCGGCGGGCGCGGGTCGTCGTGGGCGACAGACTACGACCTGTACGAGCTGCTGGGGGTGGAGCCCTCGTCGCCGCAGGCTGACATCAAGGCCGCCTACCGGGCGCTGCAGAAGCGCTGCCACCCGGACGTCGCCGCCGGCAACGGAGACGCCTCGGCCGGCCCCTCCTCCCACGACATGGCCGTGGTGCTCAACGAGGTGTACGCGCTGCTCTCCGACCCGGCGCAGCGCCAGGCCTACGACCGGGAGCACGCGCGCCGGTCCGAGTTCCAGGGCTACACGGGCCGCCCGCTCTACTCGTCGTGGCGCGGCGGGGACGCCGAGACGCGCGCCGTGTTCGTCGACGAGGTCGCCTGCGTGGGGTGCCTCAAGTGCGCGCTCCACGCCAGCCGCACCTTCGCCATCGAGTCCGTGCACGGCCGCGCCCGCGTCGTCGCCCAGTGGGCCGACCCCGAGGACCGCATCGCCGACGCCGTCCAGACCTGCCCCGTCGACTGCATCTCCTACGTCGAGCGCTCGGATCTGGCGGCGCTCGAGTTCTTGATGTCCAAGCTGCCGCGCCGCAGGGTCCGCGTCTCCGAGGCCAACGCCGCCGGCTCGCCCGACATCTTCGCCGAGGTCGCCAAGTTCAAGGCCAGGTTCGAGAAGATGGAGAACAAATCAGCCACCAGGCAATCCGAGGTACTAATTTGATCTAACCCAGCTGCCTCGTGAACATGCTCTGCTCTGCTGATCTCATCAATGGTGAATGGTGAACGCAGGAGTCGGAGGCGACGTGGCAGTCGAGGAGCTCGGCGGTCCAGACCATCAT